>NW_010252411.1:30466-35625 GCF_000690775.1 Eurypyga helias
CAATGAAGTCATTGAAAATGAAAACATATTAATTATGTTCCTAAAGGTTGAGATAGTAATGCCTGAATTCTCTGATCCTGGAATAATATTAATGCCCCAAATACGTGCAGGAAAAGTGTGTAATGTTTCAAAAATTGTGGAAAATTTAGTTTTGAATTAACTTATTTCTGTCTCACCCATGACTGACTCCACAGCATGGGGGGTAGCAGGGGGAAGAGCAGGAAGTGCAAGACAAAGGCAAAACCAGGGAGAATTATCAACAAAAAAAGATGTTCTTGGTCCAAACAAGCCACTCGCGCTCCATGAGCTAATTGTAAGAATAGACCATTTCTAAACTGCAGCTGTTATGTGCTTAAGCAAACCCTGCTGGGAGAACTGCTTTGTAGAACACCTCTGCTAACACAGACACACAGAAAGACCTTTAATAGAGGAATTCAAAGAGCAGTGTTTAAGGGAAAGCTTTTCTGCTTCCAAGTTTCCTGAGCGCACTAGGATGTGATCCTAGCTTGTCACTGACATAGGTTTCCCTTAAATGTTTTCTATTTTCATTATCTTTTTGCCTATGTTAAATCAAAATAACAAAGGCTGATGGCTCTGTGTGTGTGTGTGTTGGGAAATGAATAAAGGGGGGCTGAGGGGAAATGCTCAGGTTGTGTGATAGAAAATGATAGGTGTCAAAAACCACACAAAAACACCTAGCTTGGTCATGGTCATTTTCTTTGTAAAACAACATTTCTTTGTTTGTCTCTGGGGACTAGTAAGATCTCTCATATGGTAGTTAATTTTAGATGTATTCTTTCTCTGCTCTTCTCTCTTCTTCTCCCTCCTCCAAATCCTCATCCGTGGGTCTCTGACACACGGCTATTGCACCTGGGTTCCTAACTATATTAACTCCATTGTGTTGGTGTGCTGAGTGCCCCTGATACTTAATGTCCTTATGCTAAAACCCAAATTCTCCCAACAGCAAGGGGTTAATTGTCTGCTTTCAATGCACTTTAAAACTCTCAGCTCTTGGGAATGATGTTTCCATGAGGGTTGAATGCAATTACAAAATAATATAGGCACTCTGTCTTATTTTCATTGAGCGATACCCAAGTCCTTGCTGTTGTTGCTGCATGTGTTTTTATTGGGGCTCTTCCTTCAGTGTACTTGATGCAAGGTATTTGTGAATTTGAGCCTTTGGGCTTTAAATGCTGTGCTGCTTCTTCTGTTCCTTATTCACTACAGATTATGTATAATTGATGACCTGCATTTACAGACATGGGTGGTATACAGATGTAAATGTTATTATAGCTTTTATATTTTATGTTCTCTCTGAAAGATCATTTTGTCTTTGAATAATACTCCTGTTCAGATTTTGGGGGGTTTATCTCTAAAAGAGAATATGAAATGGATATTGCACATCGTATATTTCTTAAAAGTAATTTGGAATTTTAGGGTATGGGATTGGTGGTGACTGATACACTGCCTGGATGAGATATATCCCTTTGAAAATAACAGCGCCAGTACATGCCTGCATCTGTCTAACCTCATAATTCACTTTCACATTGGGTTATGGATGTCTGCATTCAGTGAGTCTATCTTCCCTTTAGGTATTATTTCAGCCCTTTGAGATAATAAGGAAAGTTTAATTGCGTTGTTAATTGATTTTTTGCACAACATTATTACCTTGATTGATTGCAGAGTTGATGAAAATGTTAGACACAGGCAGTGTAAAGTATCAGCCCAGTAAGGAGTGGGAGCCTTGTGGAGAATAGATAACCTTGATGTTAAGAGCTATATCCTTCAGATATGTCTTCCCTTGACATATTGATGGCCCTTGAAAAGGGAAAAGCTGATTGTATGCAGAATGCAATCATTAAACCCACTTCAGCTGGCGGTTGATTAATTTGTTTTTTCCTGAAGGATCTAGTTAAAGAGAAGGCCTCACTAGTATCAACAGCAGCCATTTTCCAAGCTTCAGATTATTCTTAACCCTCTCCTAGAAGAAAGAAAAATGATACTGTCTTGATTCAGACAGGCAAATTGTCTGAAAACATTCCGTCCAACTGCAATTTGGGGATTATAACACTCGCTTTACCCCGTTAACTACTGCTTCCTCTATGACCTCTCCTCCCCCCGCCTTCAGTATTCAGCTTTGCCACAGCAAGCAGAAAGTCATGTTTGATGTTTACTGAGTAAGGCCAGTGTCTGTTCTCAGTAGAGGTGCCAAGAAGGATGTCAAGCTTATTTCAGTCCTTGGGCAAAACACTTGGAGTAGCATATAGTTGCTTCCCAGGAGCCTGCTGAAAGGACCAGAGGGTACATTGCACACACCTAAGTGGTTAAGCTTTCCTTATCCCTGAAGATGTCTTTCTTGTGTATTTTTTTGTTACCGCTCTTGAGATCTTTGAGGTCTTTGGTAGGGCAGTTGTGCTGTGTGCATTGCTTCTGCCAGAGAGACAAAGGACGCTGTGGAAGTCAGTGTGCCCAGTACTTACTCCTTCAGGAGAGAGACTGCAGTGCTGTCCCAGGCTTAGCATCAGCCACCATGTACCCTGCTGTTGGGTATCTTTAACCAAACAGCGACTGTGTGTGACTAGCTTTCTCACTGTGAATTCATGTGATGTCCTAATCCTTTGCAACCTGCTACCTTCAGAGCACTTTTTTTTTAATAACACCCACTTTGAGGGCAAAGGTGAAGAGCGTTCCCTGTAAGAGCCATTGCCTAAATGGCTTTATGAGGCAGATGGACCTTCCCTGGCCAAAAAACATTCTCTGGATTGAGGGACATGTTCTGTCTTAAGCCTTTTTCCCGTTTGTATCAGTAAATGACCCAAGATATCTAAAATATTTATGCAACTTTAACCAAGCAATTTAATGTCTCAGAGTGTGGTGGAGGTTTTATCCTCCAGTTAACCATTTAAAGGGTATTTGGTAAAGTAGGAGGTAGCAGGTTATTGCTTCCTGTTTAGCTTGGTAGTTTCAAAGACAGTTGCTGTAAATTTGTGCTTGTGAGTGATACAGTGATCAGTGTTGCTTGATTGTTTGGCCAGATGTGTTTTATTAGGTCCAATGTGCACATTTGCCAGTTGGCTCCTTTTTAATATGGGGACATGTTAACTTACGACATAGTCAAGTCTGACAAATTTGAACCAGCCAAATAAGTGAGTAATATTTCAAGCTGTCAAAGTGGGTGAATACTGATTAACTGACACACTCCAAAAGCTCTCACCAATATCCGTGCTCCAGTGGAAAACGTTTACTAAGCATAATACTTGTTAGAAAGTCTTTGGTGCTTTGACTAAACTTTAATGACTCTGACCCTAATGGAGGGGTTTTAATGTGCCTCTCTTGAGCTATTTCTTAGCCCTCTATCTTTTATCTTTAGGAAACGCTTCCATAGAGGCTAAAACTGCACTTGTAAACTGTGTTCTGCTGTCCACTGAGATTTAACCTTCAGCCTCCCTCTCATTAGCGTATTTTTAAAAGGAGGCTGAGGAAGGGGGAAAAGATTGAGGATAGGAAACAATGACAGTGTTTGGCATGCAGTACTGGAGACAGTTGGTGTTTGGGAGCTGGACTATGGTCAGGAAGTATTTAGAAATAGCTGATGGTGTTCTATGCAATATGCAATATGCAATATTGCATAGAACAGACTTCTAAGAGGCAAGCCCAGACTTAGTCCTGAGAACTAGATATTTACTGAACACTTTGGATCCAGATGCATTTCTGATTTCATGTGGTGCTATACAGCAACAGCTATAGAAGAGAGAAAGGAGCTCACCAGTTGCGTGGGGTCCGGATGTGTCTTACAAAGTGCCAAATGCCTTCAGCTTCCACTGTAAATCAAGGGAATCCAGGGCTTTGTGGTATCAGCTTCTTAAAAAAATGCTTGGTTTTGTATTAGGAAGAATCATAGCAATCCTATCATTAGCTATTAGTTAAGTGTTTCTTTTGTTTCTGAGGAATAGCTTGTGGAAAGGAGCAAGTAATGGCATGCAAAGAAGGTTCCCTTAACTGTATCATAATGTGACAGCAGCAGTATTTCATTATGCTCTTTAATTTTATTTGAGA
Organism: Eurypyga helias; assembly: GCF_000690775.1. Taxonomy (NCBI): domain Eukaryota; kingdom Metazoa; phylum Chordata; class Aves; order Eurypygiformes; family Eurypygidae; genus Eurypyga; species Eurypyga helias. The sequence goes on from NW_010252411.1 coordinate 34,523, forward strand.
GACTTTCTTCCCCAGCTTTAAAAATAAAAAGCAACTTGTCTTTATTTCAGATGACTCTCTTGAGAAATTTCAAACCAGTTGAGCCAGACTGAATTTTGTATGGCTTTTTCTTTTTTTTTTTTCCCCCTAATATGAACTTCTCCAGCAGGAAAACATTTGAGATCCAAAAGCAAGTTTTACTCATGAGATGAGCCAAATTTATGTCTAAACTCTCCAGAAGGGCCCTGCTGCTGATTTTTTTTTTCACATAAGAATTTGTAATTTTATTGGAATGCTTGCAGACTTTCCGAACAATTATTCCAAAAGTTTGCTTTCTGCCCCATAAATCATGGTACATTTGTTTAATTCTATCACAGTTACTAAAAGAGCTCACTTCCCTCTTCTTTTCCCCTTGCATTTTACTGCTAATGCAATCTGTGCACGGTTAAAGTTTGTGAAGTACAATGTAATTATACTCACTTTCTGTTTTCTTAATGACCCTGTCATTCTTTATGGTTTAACTCCATTGCTGATTAATGTAAGTATTATTAGTAAAATGTAGCCCAAAGTATAGAACGGCCTACAGAAATGCCATTTTTGCATATGTTAGCCAAATTAACTGAAAATCTTCCAAGTTAATATAGTGAGTGTACACTGAACAACTGAACTTTTAATAGATGATGGGGACGGGATTTTACAACCTCCTTTTCCTTCACCATTTGGAAGGTATTAGAAGTGTCTCTTACATCACTTCCATGATCACACTGTTGCATCATCAAAAGTAATAGAAAGATCGCTCAAAATCTCGCTGGAATTTATCCTGTGAATGTATAGGGGCTGCACGGGGGGCCGGTAGTGTAGACGGACAGTCGCACCCTGTCCCCTCCCTCTCCTCCCCCCACCCCCAACAGCCTTTTGAGCCTTTTGTTCAGACCAGTCCCCAGTGACATCCCTCTGCAGCCACCGCTGTACCCAAACGGGTGCTCACTCGCTGAGGTTAGTCCGCCAGACGCCGGGCTGCTGGGCGAAGGGCTGCGAGCAGCGGTTGTAGAGCTGCAGCTTGGACCAGAACCAGGGGCTGGGGGCTGCGGGGCCAGCGGGCGCTGCTGAAGCGCGGTGCGGCA
>NW_010252412.1:0-2938 GCF_000690775.1 Eurypyga helias
TCGCTCCGCCCTTCACCCGGCTACCCGATTCCCATTGGATAATGGTGACGTCAATCCCGACCCTGCAGCGAACGTCCAACTGGACCTTTGTAGTAGGCGGGGGCGGGGCGAATACGAAGCGCGGGTGGTGATTGGCCAAGGGCGGGGGCGCACGCTGCAAGACGCGACGCATCGAGAAAAACCCGGCGGAAGCAAGCCGAGACGCATCGAGAAAAACCCGGAAGAAGGACGGTCTGGCCGCCGTACAGTGCGGAGGGCTGGGCTGACGAGTGGGCGCCACGGTTTTGATTGGCCAGGAGATAGGGGGCGGGTGATTTTCTGTGACTCACGGAGGCGATTGGCCAGTAGTGACAAGAAAGGCGTCTAGATTGGCCAAGAGGGTTCTGGCAGGTTCCAGAAGACTGCTGAGCCGGCTATAAAGCGGGCGCCAACGGCGCTGTGACGGCACATCGCACCGCCGACGGGAGCGAGCGCCAGAGCAGGCAGCGGGAGGCGCGACCGCGAGTGAGCAGCCGATCAGAGGAACCTGTTATCATGTCTGGCAAAGGGCCGGCAGTCGGCATCGACTTGGGCACCACGTACTCCTGCGTGGGCGTCTTCCAGCATGGCAAAGTGGAGATCATCGCCAATGACCAGGGCAACCGCACCACACCCAGCTATGTGGCTTTCACCGATACAGAGCGCCTCATCGGTGACGCTGCCAAGAACCAGGTGGCGATGAACCCCACCAACACCATCTTCGATGCCAAGCGTCTCATCGGCCGCAAGTATGATGACCCCACGGTGCAGTCTGACGTGAAGCACTGGCCCTTCCGCGTGGTGAACGAGGGTGGCAAGCCCAAGGTACAAGTGGAGTACAAGGGTGAGATGAAGACCTTCTTCCCCGAGGAGATCAGCTCCATGGTCCTTACCAAAATGAAGGAGATTGCTGAGGCCTATCTGGGGCGCAAGGTGCAGAATGCTGTCATCACAGTGCCTGCTTACTTCAATGACTCCCAGCGCCAGGCCACCAAAGACGCTGGCACCATCACTGGCCTTAACGTGATGCGTATTATCAACGAGCCCACGGCAGCTGCGATAGCCTATGGCTTGGACAAGAAAGGTACCCGGGCGGGAGAGAAGAATGTGCTCATCTTTGACTTGGGAGGGGGCACTTTTGATGTGTCCATCCTTACCATTGAGGATGGCATCTTTGAGGTGAAGTCCACAGCTGGTGACACCCACCTGGGTGGGGAGGACTTTGACAACCGCATGGTGAACCATTTTGTGGAAGAATTCAAGCGTAAGCACAAGCGTGACATCGCCGGCAACAAGCGAGCGGTGAGGCGACTGCGTACGGCTTGCGAGAGGGCGAAGCGCACTCTCAGCTCTTCCACGCAAGCTAGCATTGAGATCGACTCCCTCTACGAGGGCATTGACTTCTACACCTCTATTACTCGTGCCCGCTTCGAGGAGCTCAATGCTGATCTCTTCCGTGGCACCCTGGAGCCAGTGGAGAAGGCTCTGCGTGATGCCAAGCTAGACAAGGGCCAGATCCAGGAGATCGTGCTGGTGGGTGGCTCCACCCGTATCCCCAAGATCCAAAAGCTGCTACAGGACTTCTTCAATGGCAAGGAGCTCAACAAGAGCATCAACCCCGATGAGGCTGTTGCTTACGGTGCTGCCGTCCAAGCAGCTATCCTCATGGGAGACAAGTCCGAGAACGTGCAGGATCTGCTGCTCTTAGATGTTACCCCTCTGTCCCTGGGCATCGAGACGGCCGGTGGAGTGATGACTGCTCTCATCAAGCGCAACACCACCATTCCCACCAAACAAACCCAGACCTTCACCACCTACTCCGACAACCAGAGCAGCGTCCTGGTCCAGGTGTACGAGGGTGAGAGGGCTATGACGAAGGACAACAACTTGCTGGGCAAGTTTGACCTAACTGGCATCCCCCCAGCACCCCGTGGGGTCCCCCAGATCGAGGTCACCTTTGACATCGATGCCAATGGTATCCTTAACGTCAGCGCTGTAGACAAGAGCACAGGAAAGGAGAACAAGATCACCATCACCAACGACAAGGGTCGCCTGAGCAAGGATGACATCGACCGCATGGTGCAAGAAGCAGAGAAGTACAAAGCGGAGGATGAAGCTAACCGGGATCGGGTGGCGGCCAAGAACTCCCTGGAGTCCTACACTTACAACATGAAGCAGACGGTGGAGGACGATAAACTGAAAGACAAGATCAGTGACCAGGACAAGCAGAGAGTGCTCGAGAAGTGCCAGGAGGTGGTCTCTTGGCTCGACCGCAACCAGATGGCCGAGAAGGAAGAGTACGAGCACAAGCAGAAAGAGCTGGAGAAACTCTGCAACCCCATCGTCACAAAGTTGTACCAGGGAGCCGGAGGGGCCGGGGCGGGTGGCTCCGGTGGCCCGACCATCGAAGAAGTGGATTAAAGGGGACTAAGTACAGACTGGTTTATGGACAGTCACTCCGTTCTTTGTTTTGTTTTGGTGTTTTTTTCCTAACACTTAAGGAAAACGTCCTTGCCGCTAACAGAGTTTATTCTGTTGGGTGTATATAAAGGCAGATCTGTCAGCTTGGTCTTGATAAAAGGGAAGGCACGTCCTGGTTTATAAGGTTAGTAATAGAGGTTTTGTTAATTCAGATACGGTGTTTGTACTCTGGATGTTTGTCTCTGTTCAAGTGTCTCTGCTAACGTAACCAACTCCTGCAGCTGACAAGTTTCAAGTTATGCATGAAAGTCTTTACAGAAGATTAAAAATATGCCAAATTTAGGCTTTCTGGAAAGTTTTGGTTACAAATAAAATTTAAAGCATAAACCTATCTTCCTTCTCTCTGAAGGGGCAGTAGCGGGGGTGGGGTGGGGAGGGGGTTGGGTATGTTGAAAGCGCTCTGGTGCCCTGCGGCGGGGTGGGTGCTAGCAGCCTCCCC
>NW_010252413.1:0-811 GCF_000690775.1 Eurypyga helias
GCAGCTGGAATTCCCTTGTCTTGTTTTCCAGGTGCTGTCCTAGTGACTAATGGTCCTTCTCCTTGCTCTGGGCATCTGTTGGTGGAACTGGCCTCCCAATGGCAGGATAGCATGGATTGAGGTTTCCCTCCCCCAGCAGCTTTAGTTTAAAGCTCCCTTCACCATCTTGGCAAGCCTTTGCCCGAAGATGGTCTTTCCCTTTTCAGTCACATATACCCCATCAACTGCCAGTCGTCCAGGTTTCTCAGAGTCCCATGGTCTAAGCAGGCATAGCCCTGGCAGTGGCACCAGTCCTGCAGCCATCTGTTGATTCACCAGATTCAACTGACCCTTTCAAAACTGTTACCTTTGACTGGGAGGATTGATAAAAAATCTACCTGGGCACCAGAGTCTCTTACCGCCACGACCAGAGGTCTGTAATCTTTTTTGATAGTGCTCACTGCTCCTGGCTCTATCACTGGTGTCCTTGTGAAACAACAGCACTGGATGATAGTCAGTGGACTGTGAAAGCATAATTCCATTCCAAACAAGAAGCACCAAGTATTACGGGTTGGAGTAAAGAGGATAGATGCATTAGCAAAACCCTGGCATATATATCAAATATTGGTCTGTGAGGTTTACTGAAAATCATGAGATAATCCATTTTACTAAAAATAGAAATAAAAGTTTAAATAAGAACAAATGAGAACACAAACCAGGTCCCAGTGTAGTACTTTTCTCATCAAGGTCATGATCTCTACAAAATTTGGTAAGTGTGAGTTTTAGTTAAAATGCTTTAATTAAAATGTTTCTGAACTTGGTGTTGGTGGAT
>NW_010252414.1:0-327 GCF_000690775.1 Eurypyga helias
CGGAAGAGGAGATGCCCCTCACCAAGGCATCCGGCCCGGTGGGTTGCCAGCTCTTCGGTTACGTGGGTATCGAAGCCGTGCTCGACCAGATGAAAATCAAAACCATGAAGACAGGCTTTGAGTTCAACATCATGGTTGTGGGTGAGTGCCGGGCGTGGGGTTTGCTCCTGGTTGGGGAGGGAATTCTGGCTCTGATCCCACCATGCCAGGGGAAATCATACTTTTAAGGGATTTAAGCAGCAATACATGGAAGAGGAGCAACATCCTGTACACCTGTAACATAGCGATGAGTGAGATCCCACCCTCTGGGATGCTCCCAAATGGGTA
>NW_010252414.1:342-1910 GCF_000690775.1 Eurypyga helias
GGGGAATAATTTCCTGGGGGGTGTGTCTAACCAGAGCTGCCGGCATCCCCACAGGGCAGAGCGGGCTGGGGAAGTCGACGATGGTGAACACCCTGTTCAAGTCCAAGGTGAGCCGCAAAGCCTCGCAGCCCGGCCAGGAGGAACGTATCCCCAAAACGGTGCAGCTGCAATCTGTCACCCATGGTAAGGTCACCACCGTGGGGTCTGTCCCACCAACCCTGGGGAGAAGGAGGGGGACTGGGGGGATGACTGAGGCCATCCCTTGTTTCTCCCTGATGCTTGGTCCCTTCTAACCCACATCTCTGCCCCATAGTCATCGAGGAGAAGGGTGTGAAGATGAAGCTGACGGTGACGGACACGCCGGGGTTTGGGGATCAGATAAACAATGAGAATTGGTAGGACACAACCAGGTTCAGCATCCCAGCTTGGTGGGTGGTAATTTTGGGAGGGGGTGTTTGAGCTCAGATGCTGTCCCCCAAACTCCTCATCCTCAGCTGGGACCCCATCATCAAATACATCAACGAGCAGTACGAGAGGTACCTACGTGAGGAGATCCTCATCACCCGCAAAAGGAAAATCCCGGATACCCGCGTCCATGGATGCGTCTACTTCATCCCGCCCACGGGTCACTGGTGAGTCCCCACTCGCACCATCCATGGGTGCTGCCTGCCTGGTGGTGCTGGTGGTGGGGTTACCCCGGGGTGCTGGTGGTCCTTGGCAGGCTGCGCCCCCTGGACCTGGAGTTCATGCGGCGGCTCAGTAAGATCGTCAACGTCGTGCCGGTGATTGCCAAAGCTGACACACTCACACTGGAGGAACGGGCGGAGTTCAAGCAACGGGTGAGGGCAGGTCCCCAGGGAACTTCCGGGGTGCCCTGTGTTCCCCCCAGCCCCGGCTCAAGCCCCCTACCCCTACCCCACAGATCCAGGAGGACCTGAAGACCCACGCCATCAGCGTGTACCCGCAGGAGGACTTTGACCAGGACCCAGATGACAGGGCACTGAATGACAGGATTCGGGTGAGTGCCGGGATGCTGGGATTCTGGATGCTGGTCCCTGGGAGAGACACCCCCAGGGGAGCCCAGCAGCTCCCTGGGGCCCAGCACACTCCTCTGTGCCAGCAGGAGAAGATCCCCTTTGCCGTGGTGGGGGCGGACCAGGAGCACCAGGTGAATGGCAAGCAGGTGCTGGGCCGCAAGACGAAGTGGGGCATCATTGAAGGTGAGAGGAGCCCCTGGTACCCCCAGCCCTCCCCAGCTATGGGGTGGGTCTGATGGGGGTGTGGAGAGCAGCATCTGTAGGCACATCCCTGCCTGGGTGGGTGCTGGGGAGGTGCAGATGGTGACATAGAGCCGTGCTGGTGCTCCGGTGGCCGGTGCTCCGGTGGTACATGGACCCTGCCGGGCTGCAGTCCCCGAGCATCCCCCGCTGGCTGCCCTCCTGCCCACACCCTGCCCACCCCGCTGCCCGCTCTGCCTTGCTTTGCAGTGGAGAACCCGGCGCACTGCGAGTTCCCCCTCCTGCGGGACCTGCTGATCCGGTGAGCAGGGGACAGGGTGGGGAGTGTCA
>NW_010252414.1:2120-2530 GCF_000690775.1 Eurypyga helias
CACCGGCGCCCCCGGAGACACCGCACCCCCCCCCAGAGCCGCCGCTGGGCCCCCATGGCAGTGCCCATCCCCTGCCTACCAGTGCCCTTGCCCAGACCCTGCCTGGGGTGAGGAGGCACCCCAAGAGTGCCAGGCTGCCCTGGGTTGGGGCGCCGGGTGCCTCGTCCCCCAGCTCCGACATGAGCACAGAGCCCCTGGACCCTGCGCAGCATTAAAGGTCAACCTGGAGCCTTCAGCCTTCACCATCGTCATCCTCCTGCTGGACCCCTCCTCTCCTGTTGTGCTGCCACCCTCCTGTGCTGCTCCAGCCATGGGGTGAGACCCCCTCACGGTGCTGCTGGCGTTCTCGGTGACAGCACTGGTCGGGCACCCTGGGGAACAGGCGATGCTGCCGGCGGGGTGTGGGTGGT
>NW_010252414.1:2614-2834 GCF_000690775.1 Eurypyga helias
GCTGGACTTTGAGCCGCTTATCGGGTTGCGGAGGTGGCAGGAGGGGTGCAGAGGTGCCACCTGCAAGGGTGTGGGGGGCTACACCTGCCCGCTCCCTGCAGTGGCACCCCCTTGCCAGGGTGCAGCCCCCCATACCCCTCCGGTGGACCCCATGGGTGCTACCCCGCTGGCTGTTGGCCTTGGCATGGCTTGGGGATGGGGGTGCTGGGCCTCCCCCAGT
>NW_010252415.1:0-428 GCF_000690775.1 Eurypyga helias
GACGCCGTGCAGAGCGAAAGGTGGAGCCTGAGGTACAGGATGTGGCCAAGTCCCTTGATTTGTCCCCCGAGGAGGTGGAAGACCTACCCGAAAAGCTGAGCAATGGAGTGAAAATAGTAATAGAGAAGCACCGCGCCAGGGTGGTCAGGGAGAAGAGCGGCTCCAGGAGCAGGGCTGCTTCAGCCGGAAGCCACAACACACACAGGCCGCCCGCGGAAGGGCCGAAGCCAGGCCGCGCTGCTGACCACACAGCCGCGGCCCAGCCTGACCTGCGGCAGGGAGTCACTGTTCCAGAAGGCGCAAACACAGAGGCACGCGGCCTCGGCGCTGCGGAGAAGGCGCCTGCGAGCTCAAAGGGAGGAAACAGCGCTAGTTTAAAGGCAATAAAAATACCTGTACTTCGAGATCCCCCTGATGCCGACTGCAGG
>NW_010252415.1:490-3550 GCF_000690775.1 Eurypyga helias
AAGAGAAGCAGCTGTACCTAGAAGGTGCTGTGGAATACAAAGCCCCTCTTTCTGCTTTGCATACCAAGAATGTCCATCTGTCAGTGTTTGAGGGTTTCAAAGGTCAGAGTGAAGGGACATGCAAAAATTACCTAACCAGCATACAAAAGCTTCCAGAGAGCAAGAAGCAGATGGCTGTAGTTTCTGAGCCTATCCCAAACATGGGGAGGGACACCGAGCTGGCGCTGCACCAGTTTCTGCTCCGCACCTCCAAAAGCCAACCCATCTGTCTATCCCAGGCCTCTGGCAGGAGCACGCCATCAGGTGCCACGGGCTTGGAGTGGTTTCCAGACTTATATCCCAGTTATCATGGGCTGAGTGTTTTTCCAGGGAAGCCTTACCACGAAGGTGTGAGGATCACAACGAAGACACCAAAGGGCAGTTTCTCAGAGGGACAGCAAGGTAATGGGAGAAACAGTCTCTGCTGATGAGGTTTACTGCGCTGTCAGGCTGAACTGTCTGATGTGAATGGGAGAGGTGGGGTAGGAAATGCTAAGCTGCTAGGCTTCTCCAGAAAGTGATCCAGGAAGGATCCAGGCAGGTTAACGGTCCAACTCTCCAGCCTACAAAACCAATGGTTTACATTTCTATTTAGGGTTAAGATGAGGTCTTGCATGCTGGGGGCTGGTGGAGCCAAGTCGGTTTGTGGGAGAGACCACTTGCTCTTCCTTTCCGAGCGGCCGAGTCGTGCAGCTGTAGCAGACACCAGCTCCCTGCTCACCGCTGGGAATGGTGGGAGCACCACACACCCTCCCGCCTTTGACCTGACTTCTCCTCGCACAGGTCCCCTCTCGGAAAAGCGCCTGATGGACGTGAGGCTGGGGGAGCTGCCCGCGTGGCTGGCTGCCTGCGACTTGTCTCCCCATGGGCTGCTTGGAGGGGCACAGAAAGGTAAGGCTAGATTCCCGGCTCTTGGGGCAGAATTGGCCTACTTACCTGGTTTGTTTGCTGCAGCTTGGTCCAGGTGGCCAGTCTGGGTCTTTATAAAGTAAATAAATAGACCCAACCGTTTGTCTTTGGAAAGTTACCTAGAAACCAGTGAGTTCTGTAGGACCTGCGTGTGATTTGACCCTTTCATTTCCGTTCCAACAGCCTGGCGCAGCTATTACGACAAATACATCAACGTGAAGAGGGGCGGACCGGCTGGAATCTCTATGCTGCTGGCTGGATACTGCCTCCTCAGCTACGGCTGGAACTATCAGCACATCAGTAAGGTTTCCTTCCTGGTATCTGTCTTATTTCAGGCAATTCCTCCTTTTGCAGCAGGTGGAAAGTCTGTTTGCCATTCCTGTTAATTCAGACTCTGAAATAGTTTAAATCCTTCACAGTTAAGACAAATATCAGAGCTGGGAGAACAATATTCCAACCTGGCTTAGGTAGGCAGAGGAATTTAGCTAATAAAGGTGACTATTACAGTTGCTGATTCACAGTTTCTCCCCGGAGAGCACCAGGATCCATCAGAAGCGCTTTTAATCCCTGCGCAAAGCAGGGGGAGACGTTCCAGCACTGAACACCCCATTCCCGGATTTACTCATAACTGACAAGGGATTTACGGCTGTGTGTTTGCGTAGTTTCCTCAGCATGACTTGCTCTCACACGCAGCTGCACAGCACGTAAAGAGAAGGCTGCAGTCAGCCTCCTGCTTGTCGCTGCTGGGCGAAGCACAGTCACGTAGGACAGTGCTGTGCTCAAGGACTGATGCTATTCTGTTCCCCCCCCGTTTTATTTAGGGTGTCATCGCTGGCGTAAATACCACTGAAGAAGCTGGAACAGCACCCAAGGAACAGTCACAAAGATGGGAGTCAGAAGGGCCCAGGACCAGCGTTCCAAGAAGGGATTTGGAGCAGTAGAGGCCCAATTACAGCCAGAAACAGGCTCTTCAATTGCTGCGGGGGCTGCTGTTCCGTTACCCTCCTGCAGGCAGAGGGCTGATGGTAACAGCCTGCGGTCACCCCTCTGCTATCAGGGGGTATTTAGGACTGAAAGAAGCGACTGTTGGACCTGCCCCCCCAGGCTGTGTTGGCAGTAGAGCTCCCGTAGCCTGCAGGATTCCGAATTCCTCACCTTAGCACACCAGGCACAGGACAACTCCTTGACCTGGGCTGTTCATACAGGTTAATTGCCACGTTACGCTGTAGCCTGAGCGCGTGGCAGCAAGGTTTGTGATTGTGGCAGGATGGGGTTAGGCCAGGATAACCATTTCCTTTAAGTTCCTAGCGTTGGGCCTGGCCCAGCCCTTTTTACTTAACCCCTCTTCTGCCTAGCAAGCGCTGTGGGCTTTGCTACCGACTGGCAGGAGAAGGGTGGTCCCCAGCCCCTCTTTGCGGCTTGCGTAGTGCTGGTGGGACCACCCAGGCCCTTTACAAAGTCATTAAAGCAGCAGCGCTCCGACCGCAGCGCCCTATTTCTAGGGGAAGAAAAAAAATCCATTGAATGAACTGTTGTGCCTGAAGGGCAAAGCGGTGTCTGCAGCAGACAAAACGAGGACAGCACTGGTTGTAGCCTGCCGTCACCAAGCGTGTCTGGAAAAGGACCCGTCATGTTACGGGCACGAAGGGCAAAACAACAAAGGCAAGAACAAAACACCTCTGAAGCTTTTATTCCGAGAGCGGCGTGGCAGGACTCTGTTCACCAAAACCTCCTTCTTCCCAGCAATAAAAGCCTCGGTGAATTTTCCTTTCCTGCTCGATACTGTGTGTTCTCAAACACGGTGCTCCTTACCCCCTCTCACAGGGGCTACATCTGCCCAGGCCCCCCAGCACACGGAGCTGGCCATTCCATCCCGTGCCCATAGCCCCCACGGCCCTGTGCGGCCGGCTGCGCAGGAGCAGCCGGGCACGGTCCCGTTCCAGTGGCATTGGGGAAGCTGGGATTTCTCTGCTGCTTGAGCAAAACCGACTGGCTTTTCCAGCCCAGCAACCATCCTAGTAGCCGTCTCGCCGGCTCCGTCGCGTTTCCCACTCCGCGGGCCTTGCTGGCACGCTCCAGTCACTTCCTGAGCAGAATTTCCAGCCGAGCCTT
>NW_010252415.1:3611-4396 GCF_000690775.1 Eurypyga helias
GGCACAGTGACCTTTCTGTCCGCACTGGGGGGACAGGGAGAGACAGGCATCAGTTTTGTTCTGGGTCAACCCACGCCCATGTTCCTTGTCCCAGCGTTTCCCAGCACGGGAGCTAACGGAGCTGTGCCTTGTTCCAGCACGGCTCTCGCCCGCACGCAGCGTCCGAGACCCACAGCCGCAGCCAACCTCCAACCCCGGGCTGTTCCACCGCGTGCCAAGCGTTCGTTGCCACTGAATTCCCTTCTCCCCACCATCCCTTGCAACCAGACCACTTCAAGCCAAGGGCAGCCTCCTTCCCTGCCAGTTCACATCCCAGCTGTTTGGGGGGATCCGGTGCCAGGCCCAAAACCCCCACCCCAGGCAGACTGACATCTCCAGTCAAGGAAACTACTCTGGGAGCGTGGTGGGAGTCGCCACACCTTTGCTGCCCCTCGCCATAGCGCTTTACCCTCCCTCCCAGGGAGGCTGTTGCTCCCAGACCTCCCAGTCCCAACAAGCCCTCACCTGGAAGCAGACCCCTCGTTCAAGTAGGCTCTGGGGGTCCGGGGGGCAGCGACTGGTGCTCCACAGCTACGCTGGCAGGTGCTGGGTAGCACCAGCGGGTGGTAGAGGGGGCTCCCAGCTGCGCTGGCAGATGCTGGGTAGCACCAGCGGGTGGTAGAGGGGGCTCCGTGGGTGGCACATCCTTGCACCCGCTCTCCGCTCCAGCGGTCAGATCCGGCCGTGCCAGCCCCTGCGGACAGCCAGCTGCCTGGGGGGACAGGAGGGGCAGTTGGCAGCTGCTG
>NW_010252415.1:4444-4828 GCF_000690775.1 Eurypyga helias
AGTGCATCGCTTCGATGGGCAGACAAGGAGCAAACGGACAAAAGGCACAGGCTGTTCCCTGCATTGCCTTGGATGGATCCATGCTGCTCATCCTCAGCCCAGCCTTGAGGCTGGAGAGGGACAGAGGACAGGCTGTTACTCCTGGGGACCCCCACATCTCCCCGTGGGGACTGCGGCTGTCCCCTGCCCACCCACTGCAAACCCCACTGTCACCAGCTCAGGTTGAGAGCAGAGGGGTTCGGTCAGCTCAGATGAGGACCCAAAGCACCCTTGTCCTCTACCCAGACACTACAAAGGCCACAGCCACCCCTGCAGCCTCAGAGAAGGGGCTGTCCCCCTGCTGTGTCCCACATTGTCCCCCCCCCCGAGCCTGCCCCATACGTA
>NW_010252415.1:4864-5688 GCF_000690775.1 Eurypyga helias
AGCCGCCCCCCGTCCCCCTCCGCGGTGGCTCATACCTGCACAGGGGACCCGCCCCGCAGAGGAGAGGTTCCTGGGTTTGGGGGTGCAGCACCACACCCCTGCCCCGCAGGGAGTTCGGGAGCCCAGCTTTCCCTGGCATCCCTATTCCCCTTCAGCTCTGCGGTGCCTTTGCTGCCCCCAGCCCAATCCCCACCAGGCACCCAGTGCCCAGACAACCCCGGGGTTCACCCCGCTCCGTCTCAGTCACCGCCCAAGGCCAGATGGCAGGAACCACAATGCCCTGGGAGCATCCAGGATTGGTTCGGGACACAGTGGCCCTGGGTGGGTGCCAGCGCAGCGGAATCAAGGATGGGCCGGATGGCAGGAACCACAATGCCCTGGGAGCATCCAGGCTTGGTTCGGGACACAGTGGCCCTGGGTGGGGTGGGACTTTCCCGAGCCAAACGCAGCAGAAATCACTCAAGGATGGGCCGGATGGCAGGAACCACAATGCCCTGGGAGCATCCAGGCTTGGTTCGGGACACAGTGGCCCTGGGTGGGTGCCAGCGGCGTTTCTTCCCACTGACAGGAGGTGGCATCAGGTGCTTGCTCGAGGCCAGACCCGAGGGATATGGGTGCTGGGGTGGGAGAGGCTCGCAGAAATCACTCAAGGATGGGCCGGATGGCAGGAACCACAATGCCCTGGGAGCATCCAGGCTTGGTTCGGGACACAGTGGCCCTGGGTGGGTGCCAGCGGCGTTTCTTCCCACTGACAGGAGGTGGCATCAGGTGCTTGCTCGAGGCCAGACCCGAGGGATATGGGTGCTGGGGTGGGAGAGGCTCGC
>NW_010252415.1:5977-6526 GCF_000690775.1 Eurypyga helias
GCCATCAGGGGCCTTCCCGGTGTAGAGACTTGCAGCACCCATGGGTGCACAGGACATGGTCCCCTGGGCACTGCCAAGGTGTTCGAGCCCCCCCCCAGCACAGAAGGCATAGGAGCACTCATCCAAAGAGCCCGGGGTGGGGAGGAGGGGATGACAGACCCCAAGCAGCCTTTGCATTTTGGGCCAAAACCTGCCACCCCACTGACCATAGGGCAACAGAGCAGTCTGCCACGGACACGGGCAGCTCATGGAGCAAGGTGGGGGGAGAGGGGGCCTGGCTGGCTCCCTGGTGTCCCCAGGATCTTGCAGGGAGGCGTCAGTCCCCATAGTGCTGTGCCAGGTGCATCCCCAAAGGAGCAATTCCCAGAACCAGCCTGGCCTCAGGCAGAATCCCAGGGAGGAGGCAGGACCAGAGGCACCATGGTGGGTGCAGGAAGAGCCAGGAACACCCACAAGCAGCACCCCAACACCTCCTGCACCCCTGCCACCCCTCAAGGATGCCACAGGGCCCTGTCCCCAGTTTACTGTCCATACCTGGGAAGGGCAGAG
>NW_010252415.1:6649-6879 GCF_000690775.1 Eurypyga helias
CAGTGGGTCAACCCAAGGAAGCACCACACTCTGCAAGGCACCGCAGGGCCCCGGCAGCACTCAGAAACCCCCATCCTCCTCCTCATCCCCAGCCAGAACAACACCACCCCAAGCAGCAGCCCTGAGCCCTCCGTTAAGAGAGAGAAGCTGCCCACATCTGATCTCAATTTGGGGCGGTGATTGCCTGGGGCCGCAGCCCAGCTGCAGGGAGCTCAGCCCCGGCCCCCATC
>NW_010252416.1:0-332 GCF_000690775.1 Eurypyga helias
TGACCGAGCCACGGCTTCAGTTGCCTGACGAAGCGCTATTTTTTCTTTCCCTGCTCTCAAGGCTTTCTTCTTACCCTCCTTTGGCTTCATCTGTTTTCTCTCTCTTTTCATTTGAAGTTTGTCGTGCAAAAATTGATGAGGCTTCTGGCCCCCTGGCTCCCTCCCACTCCTCCTCCAGTCTTCAGTGTGAGACTGATCTAATTCTGAGTCAGATACCATCTCAGCTTCCATTACCCAGATGATGCTGCTGACTTGAAATCGTCCTGACCCGCAGCAGTCGCGCTCCGGTCGCAGCCGTTCCACCACTCTCTGCCCGGCACAGGAGGCCCTGC
>NW_010252416.1:393-801 GCF_000690775.1 Eurypyga helias
GCCGACCTGGACACAGAGCCACGCCGTCCAGTCCCTTGAGAGCATCCTTCAGCGCTGGCTGGACCAGAGACCAAACTGACCATCACTCCCAGGGACGGGGCATCCCCAGCTTCTCTGGGAACCTGTGCCAGTGCTCCCTCCCTCTGCGGGAAGAATTCCTTCCCCATGGCCCAGCTCCATCTCCCTCTTCCCAGTTAAACCCGTATGTTATGCACATCTCAGAAAATCAGCTTTCAAACGAAGGGCCCATCTGGTGACTCTGCTTTTCACAGACAAGCATCCCTCAACCCAGATCCCAATCCAAACCCCCTCAGACACCACGACATCGCAAATCATCCGCGTTTCAGGGCGACACGCTACACCCGCAGCTCCAGACACCAAATCCCTTACTGTCTTTTGTCGTTTGCT
>NW_010252417.1:0-711 GCF_000690775.1 Eurypyga helias
GCGCCCCCCCGGCCCCGGCAGACGCTGCAGGAGCAGCTCAGCGGCGTCACCCCCATCGCCATGAGCATCAAGGCCGGGACGGTGGACGAGGACTCCTCCGGCTCCGAGTGAGTGTCCACGCCACGGGCAGGTGGGGGGGGAGAGACGGACCCCACTGGACACCCACTGGGTGCAAGGGTGGCCGTTGGGTGCCTGTGAGGTGCCAGGGTCCCCATCAGGGGCAAGGGTGGCCGTTGGGTGACAATCGGGTGGCAGGAATCCCATCGGGCACCTGTTGGGTGCAACGGTGCTCATTGGGAGACAGTTGGATGGGTTGGGTGGCCGTTGGGTGCCAGGGTGCCCATTGGGCACGTCCTGGGTGCCAGGGTGCCTGTGAGGTGCCAGGGTGCCCATCAAGGACAAGGGTGGCCGTTGGGTGCCCCTCAGGCGCCAGGTCCCTGTCAGATAACCAGTGGGTGCTCGGGTGAACACTGGGCTTGAGGGTGCTGTTGGGTGCCCATCAGGTGCCAGGGTTCCCATGGGGCACCCATTGGGTGCAGGGATTCCCACTGGGTGCCCATTGGGTGCCCATCCTGCGCAAGGGTGCCCGCTCAGTTTGAGGATGTCCATGGGGTGCCATCAGGTCTAACAGTGCCCATTGGGTGCTGGGATGCCTGTTGGGTGCCTGTTGACTATCCATTGTGTGCCTGTTGGGTGCCTGTTGGGTGCCAG
>NW_010252418.1:0-15205 GCF_000690775.1 Eurypyga helias
TGGTTTTGTTTTGTTTTGTTTTTCTAGAATATAGAATCATAGAATAGCCCAGGGTGGTACAGATCTTGAAATATCATCTAGTCCAACACTTCATGGGAAAGGAAGTCTAGATGAGATTATCTAATACGCTGTCCAACCACATCTTGAAAACCTCCAGTCATCGGGACTCTACCATGTCACTGAGAAGACTGTTTCAATGAATGATTGTTCTCACTTTATTATGAAATTTCTTTCAATTATTAGTAATCTATCTTGAACACAAAGATGGTCTTTCAATGTATTAGATTAATTTATTTCCCTCTAGTTAAAGTCTGACTAGTTAAGCCTAATTATTCCAGTTATTAAAGGGTTCAATAAACCTGTTAAATCCAGAGAAATCTATATTTCTGATTTCCTGAACTGAAAGGTAATAGATGAAAATAAATTTATTTCATGAGTTGGAAGGTTTCTAGGCTTTATTATTTCTGGAAAGAGGACTGAGGAAAGCATGGAGGACTTGAAAATAAGACATTTAAAAATTGAATTTAAAATAGAGGCAGTTGTTGGTAATATGATTGTGTTTACACAGTAGGAATAGCTTATTAAGGAGAATGCATAAAGACGTATTCCAGAAAGTACAGGGTAATTGGCTTGAGTAGCCACTTGATGTCATCCTGGTGCTACAGAATTTGTCTAAAAACCTATTTAAAAACTCTGATTCAAAGAGAACAATTGTTTCAGTGCATTTGGCTCATTTATATTATTAACGTTTTCTTTCAGTTCTCTGGAAACCTTTATTTATTTATTTATTATTTCCTACAGTCATGCAGAATCTGTTGAAGAAGATTTCTGATAGAATGCTTCATCTCTTCTTTTTTCTTTGACTTGAAATAGCTGCAAATTTTTCAAGAAAACATGACTCACTTATCCTTCATGCAGGTTGATATGAACAGTCAGGTTAATTTGGCCCAAACACTCTATTTATGCTATATGAAAAGTGTGTAGGAAATCTTTCAAGTGTTTGAGTGATGGTTTTACTTCCAAGAGCATTCAGTTTTGTTATGCCACCTCTGTGTTTTTTATCTGACCAACAATACAACTTTACAGTGATAGTTAAGTTTTTGTTGAGGAAAAGTTGTTCTTTAATGTTTTCTCCTTGGCATCCAACTTGACATAAAGGAGTAAAAGATCTCATTCGATCATTGTGCATTCCTTTGGTGGGGAGAGGAGAGGGTAGAAAGGGTGACTGCCTCTTAGACAAACTTCGTAGGTTTCAGAGCTAAATTTTATATGGTTTTTGTGGGAATTTATTTTCTCTGACAGTTTTGACAGAGTAGAATATCCATGATCTCTTGAGGTATCTTTCTCCTACCATTCTTCCTCCTTTCACCTAGGCATATTTCCTAGTTCAATTAGTTTTCTGATCTTTTAAATTTTCTATGACTTGTTCTCTTCTCTTAACTCATTCTGCTCTTTATGCTTGTTCTTGGTTCTATGACTGTTAAGCCTGTATTTTCTATCATACAATTCACAGTATTTTCCCCCAACGTTCCCCTGGAGTTGTAAAATATTTGCTTTGGCAGAATGTCACTTTGTTTTCATAACTACACTATATTTACAAGAGACTACAAGTTTGTGTTGCATTTGAAGCTGTCACAAATTCTACCTCCTATTATTGTGTAATCTAGAAGATAATTTACAGCCTATAAACTAATACAATAACATCTTGTTTTTTAAGTCTAAGGAATGAACAAGTGCACAAGTTCACTGGTAATCTGAGAAACCCCAGGTAAGAAACTGTTACTTGTATTTCTGCACATGTTTGCGATCCAAGTGTCTTCTCTGACAGCTGCTTAAGAAATATAAAGCTGAGACTGAAAGATTCCAGATCAGTGTCAAGAAAGTAATTAAAGGTATAGTGGTATTTCTATAGGAACAAAGAGAGATTGAGAAGAGCTAGGATATTTCAGTCTGAATAATTAGTAAGAAATTACTACTATCTTATATTTAGCTCTACCTCAAAATATGAAGTAAGGAGATAAAAATAAAATTAAAAGACAAAGGGACTTATTTTCCTGGAGTATAATCATTCATTGGCATTGGCTGTTTCAGGAGATCATTGGGACAAGTCAGGGGGTGACTGTAGCTGCCTTTTT
Source organism: Eurypyga helias (assembly GCF_000690775.1). NCBI lineage: Eukaryota > Metazoa > Chordata > Aves > Eurypygiformes > Eurypygidae > Eurypyga > Eurypyga helias. Next base: position 2,136 of record NW_010252418.1, read on the forward strand.
GGAATTCATTAACAGCAATTAGTGGAAAATTTTTCCTTTGAGTATTTTGCAGATCACTGCTGAAGAAATCAGATACAGGTTCAAAATCAAGGACCTAGAGCACAATGGCATATAAAAAATAGGAGGTACATGAATTAAAGAGAATACTTCTACTTGAGCTCCCACAGTTATTTATGGTCACAGCAGCTTTTTCGGTTGCCAGAGTGGGGATGCATGTAGTTGTTTTCATCCAGGTTTTAGAAAAGCATTTTTCATTTCATCTCACTGATAGCAATTTGGGTAAGATTCATCTGGTCAAATTCTTCCAGTGTAAATATTTGCAAATGTTAACTCTTTTGAAGATTTCACTGAATGGAAATAAATACTTTTAGGGTATAATTTGTATTATCTTGCATAGATGTCTAAAATAGTTCAGATGAACCAGGTTCTAGAACTGAATATCCCTTCCCCTGCTGCATATCACTTCTTATTGAACAAATCTAGACAATAAAGTTACATGCAGGTAGCTACAATGTAAGCATCTAAAGTTAGGTGAGACAAATCTGATACTGGTCATCGCTCACAACTATCTCTTATAGTTTCAGTCTTGCAAAATGTTAAGAGATAACATCTACAGCCTCTTCTGCTTCTATTTGGTGTCTCCATTCCATAAATTCTTCTATATTCACCCCTGCAAAAGTGTTATTAAAAATTTTATTTAATGAAATAGTTACGGAATCAGTCCTTTGTTTATATTACAAAGTGTTAAAGTGAGACTATTTTTGATCTGCTAAACTATTTTAAGAGCTGGCTTCATTGTGTTTTTCGAAGTATAGACAAAAAGGTGTTTAACTTACAAAGTCTTAGTGACTCCAGTTGCTTCTAATCCACATGGAGTTCTCATCTATCTAATAACAGTCTGCATAATGTAACTGGATTTTGTAAAATATACCTCTTGTTCCTGCAGACAACATCTGGTGTCTTAAGACTGAATTTCATTTACAAAGTAGGTCTTTTCTGTCACCCTAGCTATCAGCAGAAACTCAGTTCAAATGCATCTACTCCTTTTCTATGTATTTCATCTGAATGTAAGTGCGGATGAGAATCTGGCTTCTAATGGAGGCAGACAGCCAGCTACCAAAAGCATTTTGAGTATCACTTTGATCATATTAGTTCAGATATGTATGGTTACTTACCTATTTTAGGTTTTGTGTGTGCCTTATTGCCTTATAATCTTGAATCGTTCATCTTCACTGTACTTCCCTGAAATAGGAACACTGCATTTTCCAAGTGGGGGCAACCTGTTGTTGTTCCATAGTGGCTTATGTATGCCAAAAATGGAGTGTTTACTTAGGGCACTACTCCCTTCTCCCGATTGATGTCCTACAGAAAAGCTCTAGGATTCAGGAAGGCTGAAGTGTTTTGTCCAAGACTACACAGAAAACAGAAGTCTTGCTATATCGACACTGTTAATACTGTTAGACCAAAATGGTTCTTACCTGTGAACAGACCATTATTCATTTGTTATTGCAAGATTTTGCCAGCATTGATGAATCTTAAATTTAACCTTTTCTGTACTTCAGTAGTTTAGAATATTTTTCATCTATCAAGAAAAAGCAGCCTAAAAGTTTGGCTTATGTGAATTTAGCTAATTTAAGCATTTAGGTAACTTTCATAGCATCGTAGAATGGTTTAGGTTGGAATGCAGTTCCAACCCCCCTGCCATGGGCAGGGACCCCTTCCACTAGATAAGGTTGATCAAAGCCTCATCCAACCTGGCCTTGAACACTTAGCTTTAACTAGATAACTTAACTTTAAATAGTTAAAATGTAGATGTCCTGGATTAATAGAAATTTGAAATGAGATAAGATTTTCTTAGTTCATACAAAGGAGAAGGAAAGCAGAGAAATGACAAATTGATGTATGAGAAGCAATATATGAGATGTGACTGATAAATTATCTTCTGATATGTTAATGAATTCCAGATAGAGAAGTTGGCAATATGATGATTTATTGAGATTTTAATAAAGTAGATTAAAAATTGAAAGGTGATCTGAATGAAAGAATCCCCAGGAATCTTTTGAAAAATAATTAGAAGCTTGAACATTTAAAGAGGCTTTTTATAGACGTAGACCCTGAATATTCACATATACACAAATCTGCATTTTAAATACATACATCTGAAAAATCTACGGAGTGTACAGTTAGTACCAGTTCTCCTTATACTTACACAGAAACAGTGGATTTTAAATACTTACTTAGAAATATGTACTACAACTAAAAAGTTTAATATTTAGTGTAAGACTCTCTTTGGCCACCCAGAAAATCCTACATGCCTGTGTGACATGGATGAGTAAAAATAATACGCAGACAGATGCAAAAATACTTCAACAAATTAGACGTTTGTGATTTAAACTTAGTTTTAATCAAAAGGAAACATTTAGGTAGGACTTCTTCAAGGAAAATTAGTTCTGAAGTGCCTTTTTTCTTTTTTTTCCCCCTGTTTTGTTTTCCCACAAGAAACACAAGCAACTACTTGTAAAAAATAAGAAGCTATAGCCTTGGCAGAAAAAAAGTAATTGTAGTTGTCAGCTCAGACTGCTAGTCATTCTAATTAACTGGATGAAACTTATACATTTTAGCTGTATTTTTAAAATCCAAGAACAACTACTATGGCTGTAGTTTGTCTCAAAAGCATTCTTATTAGCTCAGTACCTGATTCAACATGTTTGGTTGTTAATGTTCATATTGTCAATTTCTATCATTAGAAGCATAATATAAAAAAAGAGTTTAATTGAGAGATAATTCTTATAATACAGAATATGTCTAAACCTATCAGTATTCTATTTACCTTGCAGTGAGCATTCAAACAGCATGGGATTAATCTTGAGAGTGTCATCTGATGTAGCTAAAATTGACAATGTCATGGATGAGATTCAACACATTCAGATAATATAGCTACATAAAACACATGAGAAACAGTCCCCCTCTTAATTTTATCTAACTAATGTTCCCTTTATATGATACATCAATTTTTTCTTTACCATTTAGGTCATAATTTATTTTCTGTTTTAAAATAAAGATCTATTTAACATGTGCTGATCACCCTCAGCATCTAAGTAAATCTCCATCTTGCCACAATAAATTTTAACTTTTTCCACATGAAATAGGGGCACTGTTGTATATGCCCCATGTATGATAGGAAAGCTTTTAATGTTGGCTTCTATTGTGGGGTTTGAAATTTCACTCCGTTCAGAAGCTGTGTTGAATGTCTGCTTGTGGAGTAAATAAATGCATGCCTTTTTCTCTCTCCCTTCTCAGACATTCAGTAGTCTTGACTTCCCTCCCCACCCTCTATTATTGAAAGACATGGATATATTGCATTTAAGAAATCTGAGAGAGAATTTATTTTCTGTTCCATTTTTCTTCGTCAGGGTTTGTCAGTAGATCAGACTGATAAACCACCACTGATACACCACTACATGGAACAGGCTACCTGTCCCCAGGGGTGTTTAGACCATAGCAGAGGTATAGGCACCGTATGGCTCTGTTCTGCCTGTGCAGTTCAGGGAGCTGCTTAGGGAATATTTCAGACTCTGTGACTGTGTATTGATTAGTGCAGCATTATGTACGTAAAGGATGCTAAGAGTGGTTCACATCAGTAGAGGCATTGTCTGCAAAGGGAGTGTGGCTTTTTTATTTTTTATTTAAAATTCTATAGCATCATGTAAAGAAATTGTCCCAACAGCACTTGCCTCTCCTTTTTGCAAATTTTTCCCTGGTTAAACATGGATCCAATTTAACTACTGCTGAAGGAAGTCACAGTAAATTAACAGCTGGCTGGTAAGCCCGGAGCTTTGAAGAGAAAACAGCCCCGTCCTCTTTACAAAAAGCTTTGAAACAATTTAGCTTCTCTTCAGTTATTTGGTCACAGTGATTGAGGTATGGATAAACTGAAGTAGATGTGAATTGGATGGCGGTGAGATTAGGATCTACCAGCACACACTGTTGGCTTCCAGAGTAGAAGGAAATTTCACACTGTAATTTTTTCAAGTGCCAGAGTACAAGTATTTGATTGAGGATAAACTAAATGATTATTGTTACTTTGCAGCACTTTAAAAAAATTGATCTTTCAATTTGTTAATGGGTTTATAAATGCAAACTTGACATCATTCCCATCTGTAACAGATTTACTAACTTCTAGGTATAATTCATCAAGAAAACACAAGTATGTTAGCTATCAAATCAGACATTTATTAAATTATGTAATTTATACTTCATTCTCATAGGCAGACTGTCTGACAGTACTGGAGCATGAATACAGCTCTAATCTGATTTAATTCCTTTCTTGCATAAGCATATAGGAAAGCTTCATGACTAACAGCAAAATCCACATGATGTGGATCATCTAAGTAACCTAAAGAACTCTATAGGGCAGAGATTGAAAATTTGGAATTTCTGTTTAAATCACATTGCAAAGTTCTTGTTAAAGAATAGCACATCTCATTACAGTGGAGAAAAAAAAAAAGAGATACATAAAGAAAATGTATCAGTATTGTCAATAAAAGAATACGTGCCCTAGATTAACAAAAGTAGTTCTTCAGTGTTTGATCTAAATGTTACAAGTTCCTACCATGAACTAAATTCAGACTAAAGTAGCAGAAGAATTTGGTTTTGAATTATGCCAGTTAGCATGAAATTAAATGAGGATCTGATGAGTAGATGCTGGGCCCTGTGATTTATAACTCTTTAATTTACCACCTTTTTGCATTATCTCTGATACTGCAGATCCAGACGGTTCTCCAGCTAACTAGCTAGAAAGAGAAAGTGTGTGATGAATCTCTCTCCAACTTTGTGAGCTCCCATGTTTGAAGTGCAAGTCTCAAGGTAATGACTTTTTTTTTTTTCCCCCCAAAAAAAATTTCAGCTATTGTAAATTTGGGAATATATTAATGTAAGCATCTTGGCTTATTATCTTTTAATTAAAGAAAATGCCTAGGTTTTCTGGTTGTAGAGAAAAGTCTGGATATCTAACACTAGACCATCCTGAAGACTTAAAAATGGAAGGTAAAATCAAACTGAAACCTGTGACTTCTCTTTCAGTTTTGTATTTCTTTGGGACTGGCTTATTTTTCTAAGCCACCTGGGACAGCAGATGGTGCCAGCATGCTTATGAACCTGGTTATTTTCTTGCCTGTTTTTGCCTAGCACTGTGTCTCACAAGGGTCTGGTTTGGTTCCTATGCTTATGTGTAAAGCATAATCTGATTTATTGAGAGTTTGAGAACAAGATGGCCTGAGTTATTAGCATAATCTATATCCAGTTGCAACTAAAGACGACATGCAATTTTTATCCATTGATATGAAAGAAGTATGTGATAAAAAGACGAGATTAGCTAAGACAGAATCCCTGCAGGTTTAATTTATCATGATTGGTTCAGGCAGGAGGTCTGAAGAAAGTGTTATTTCCCTAGGCCTTTTGAATTGTGATGAGGTACCATTCCTGCAGGCCAGCAGGTTGTGCGGCCTACGTGCTGTGATTGACCAGAGGCTGCAATTCAAGGACCTGAAGCCACTGTTAACTTTATTGCAATGAAAATGAGATCAAGCTCCGTTTGAATTCCCTGACGATAATCACGATGCATATCTCTGTGAAATGGCAGACAGATTAAAGAAATAAACGCAGTGCATAGGGCAACTTGCATAAAAGATGTGTTGCCTGCAGCTGGTTCACTATGCAGTTGTGTGTTATTGTTGCAAGGAGAGATTAGCAGAAGGGAGTGTGACTCTTCACAATGTTTTGCTATCTGTCTCAGCTGCCGGGTAGCCCAAGGTTTAAGATTTTTCATGTTAATATTTAAAGTCCCAAGGGGGTTGCATCCCAAGTGCATTTTTGAGTTTCTGATGCTTTGTATTCCATTTCAATCTTGACAGGAGAGAGAGATATTTTGGGCCTGAGGGCTTCCTGAAATGGTATAAACTGAGGGTGTACAGTATCTTTTCCTCTGGAGTACTGGGTGTGTGGAATGTTCTCCCTCCAGAGCTCAAATGTGTCACAGATTTAGTATATTTAAAAATATACTTTCCACCTATAACCAGAAAGCTTTGTGCAACAACACTTCTAGTTGTAATTACTTCACCGTTAGAAATTACGGTTTAAAGTAGCAGACTAAGGAAGAAAAAAAAACTAATCTTATTAAAGAGTCATCACTCTTTGCCTTGGACACTGATTATGAAAAATTATGAATTTGAATTTTTCCGGTTGCTTCCCAGTGTTTTGAGAATCTTTGAGAGGCTATTATGCTTGCTTATTTTAAATCATAAGATATTGAATGCTTCAGACAAACAAGATTCTTATGCTTTTCACTTGTAAAATGCACAGAGGGCAAGGTGCTAAACATGCTGAGACTCTTTTGCTAAAGGTACCTTTATTACTCTATCTGTATTTCATCTGCCTGTCATGACTACAAGACAAGTAAATCTGAATTCAACCTCACATCCAGTGAAATTGTGACAGGTTTACTTACCTTAAGTAGGACATAACTGTATCTGAGCTCCTACTGAAGAGACAGGTAGTGTGAATAAAATATCAGAATACAGCACATTGCAATCAGTGATCCAGACTGGAGCCTTAGCTCAAGTGTTACACCTGTTATAGGTCGGGTGGCTTTTCTGGTTAAAGGCTACAGAATCAGTTTCTCATTTGTTTGTTTATTTTGTTCTTCTATTAATAAGGTACAGGAAATGCGAAAATGTTTATTCAGACTTTTTTATTGCTCTTACTTTTTTGCATTATGTTATACTGTGTATAAATCTGATATAGTCTTATAACATTTTTCAACCAGTACTATGCTTGACAATTATGTAAAATTTGGCAGTTGTTCTTAAGTTATCACTTACAATGCTGCACTGTCATTCCCTGATACTCAAAAAGATCTAAATGACCATCAGTCAACAACAAATAAATGGTCAGTGAACACAACTTTGAATCAGCATCAGTAAAAAAAAAATCTTTCGGTAGGCCAGAAAAGATGTTTTCTAAAGTAAAACAAAACTAATTAAAATAATTTCTTTGTGTTATTGTTAGTGTTGAAAACACAGTTTTTATATTTATTTTATGAACTGGTGGCTTAAGCAGCACTGAAGGTATGTTGGAAAGTGTTAGAATATATTCTGTCATTTGGTTCATCTTTAGGCAATTATACATGTAAACATAATTACTATGGTGCTCTTATTTTAAACATATTGGTCTCAAGTTTGTGATGAAACTTGAATCTGCAATATGTTTTCCTGACACCTTTTTGAATTGAATTAATCCAGTATTAATTTATTTTAGATGTGCCAGAAGCATCATCCTATTACTAATAAGTTGAAATAGACAGCAGGAAATGCAGGTCCCTTCCTAGCATTGCCAGAATGCATCTCTGTGTGTATCCAGCAATCTGGGTGATATGTTGACAGAATGAGGGCAGCGATGCAAATAAAAGAATTTCCCCTCCCTCTCCCCTTGCAGTAAATACACTCATTTATACATGAAATCAGAGAATACAGTTTATTGCTTGTCATTGATTAACTCACCAGAATTTCTACAGAAAAGTCAAATTAAAAGAGAAATAGCTTCCCTATCAGCATTACTATCAAAGGTTTAATTTATACTAACACCACACAGGGACAAAATTTATTTATTTTTGAAAGCCATAGTATGTGTTTTGGCTTTTACTTTTTTTTTCAGGTTAGGAAAGCTCATTTAAGATCAAACTGATTTATTCTTTGAAAGAGAAAAACCAGAATTCATCAATAAATGGGTGGTGGGGTGGGGGTGGAACAAAAAAAAAAACAACCCAAAGGAACCAAACCAAAAAAACCCACAGAGAAGAATTCATAAATAGAGAAGAAAATCAAAGATAGTGAGTGATTGGCAGTGAAGTTGCATTTATGTGAAATAAACATCCTGAGCTTTAGCACTGAAGTGATAATCCTGTTTCCTTGGATCATAATACACAGATGCTGGGGACAGGGAGTCATACGAGCATATATACCTGTACCTGATACTTATTTGATAAAAGGCATCATGGACAAAGGACAAGGTAACAAGCTCCTGTATTTTCTGGCTCATTGTATCTAGCAGCTACAGAAGGCTGGATTAGTATATTTTATTCATACTTTTCTGGGTGCCTGTATTTGTCCAGAATAATTACCATCTGTGACAACTGAATTTTTGGACAAAAATAATGCAGGGCCAAGCACCTAGTAAATGAAATTTAACAGGGCTTCCAAAGTTAGTTTCCTGTTACCAATGCAATACGTAGTGCAGTTCAGCAAAAATCTGTCCTGCCGGTAACCTGAGGGGAAAAAAGGCACCTGACTGCTTATTTCCACCCAAGCACCTTAAGAATGGAAAAAAAGATTTTTCTCAGATTGAAGTCTGAATGTCTATTTGATCGAAGGGGTAAACCACTCTTCCCAAACTCACAAAAGGTGTTGCAAGCAGTCATTTGGGTGTCTGAAGCAGCCCTGATCTGTCTCTGTATAATCTGGAGCATAGAATACTCGGTGGGATTCAGCAGGTACCCATTTTAGGTGACCATGGTTTTATTTCATATGCTATTTTTTCCACTCATGTGGAAAAGTATGACTTAGCTATCATCCTACCTAATCTTTGTATTTTTAATGTGAGTGATTAATATTGTGAACTCTGCCCATACAACATTGAAATCATCGGTCAAAAAAGGGTATTTGCTATGCAAATATTTTTTGAAGGGAGAGATGGGAGGGTGCGACACAAGGGATAAAAGAACTAAAAAGAAAGTGAATAGTTTTCTAATGCTACTAAAAATGTAGTAACTTTTGAATGGTAATTTCTTACTTAAGACACTGAAACCAAAATATTTTTAACTTCTCAGATGAATTTGAATTTTAAAATTCCAAGTTTGTTATTAAACAATGTAGAGGATGCTTACCCCTCCCCTAAGTTAAAGGAAATGAAAACACACAGAAAGTTTATTGTTTAAAAGTATGAAAGGCCATTTACTTGAACCCTGTTCTGCTATGCCTACTGTACATAAACAGGCCCTAAGTCTATGACCCATTAGCCATTTTGTTCCAGGGAATCCGTTCATTTATTTTATTCATTTTGTTGGATGCATACTTGACAAAGAACTTCAATCACATAAACATGGGTTGTCTAGCAAACATGGAATGGATGAAGCCCTCTTTGAGAATACAATACCCATTGTCTGCAAGGTGAAATAAAATATTAAGAGAAGTATGTGGTGCTAGCTCACAGAAGATGGCTCATGCTTGGCTTAAACAGACTTGGGTTTATTAATACAACAAATAATAAGTTACAGATAGCTCATACTGGAAGTCTTGCCTCTGGTTCAGTATGCCTTCAACAGGATCAGTTTAGTGTACAGCTGTAGATTCTGCTTGGTTTTGCTTTAGACCAAGTGTAGCTGTGTATGATGTGTGCATGTGCAACTATAGCATATGTTGTTTATGAGCCTTTGATCTTTCTTCACTCAAGGCAGCAATGCAGCCCCTGCAGTTTACAGTGTTCCATCTGTGTCACTTGTCTTGAGTTGTAGATTTGTATCTTGGCAGAGTATAGAAAAGGCATCATCAATCTTCTCAAGACAGTTGCGCAGCGTTTTTCTGGGCTGACAGTCCTTGTCAAATCAAGAACAAACCTGTTGTATCTACTGCTGCTAATTTTTCATAAGGAATTTAATAATGCCCTATGTTAAGTGTAGAGAATTTTTACTTCCCATCCAATTTGCTATAGTAGCATGGCAGCATTTCACCCAAAGATAGACATAATATATTCACCTGTCCTACAGCATTGCACTATAACAAGATGAAATACAGTGTTTTGAAAATGTATATTTATGTAAAATACCTTGCTGAATACCTTGATAGACCCCCCCCGAGTAGCATGTTACGTGCATTGTCTTACTAGGTTAATCACAATTTTCATTTGTAACTATGCCATATTATGTCAACACATATATTTAGAAGAAGAGGTCCTTCAGCTCAGGTTTTATTGCATTGTGGTTGTTCCTGCCTTATGCTTCCTATTGCAAGCTTGGCTGGTACGTTCCTAATAGAAAGTTTATGATGGATCAAAATGTTCACATCAAAAGAGTAAAAACCAAGAGAAGCCAGTCTGAGTGGTAAAGGGAATGGATTCTTAATTACCTGTGCTTCCCTTTTATTACTGTCATCTGATGTAGATCTGTATGTCAGTGCTTTAGAGTAACATTCTTCAGAATAAGAAAATCTGTAAAATAAGATAATACAAAATCGGTTGTATTATCTAATGAAGAAAGAGAAAGTACAAGGAGTCTCTTCAACTATTACCAGCCCCTATATAGAAATGTTTTTCACTGTGAACTATAATAAACATAAGCAATAGTCTTAATTCTGGTACGATAACTTTCTCCTTTTATTGTAGTGTGGCTCAAACCACCTTTTTATCTCAGAGGAAACAATACAAAGCCAGAGAAATATTCTTTGAGAGAAAAACTCTACCACTGGTAAAGAGTTTACATTGTTTTTCTTTAAACACTTGCTGAGAGGTTTTTGTAATGGAACTTAAAGAACACACAATGTAAAAGTGCGAGACCATTTTGCATCAGAAAGTACATTTCATAGTACTTGTTACATGGGCTAACAATACATGAGATACTGTACATTTTATGAAACATCTATTTCATGAGGGAGGTATGATTTAATTCAGTCTGGTTTTAATCTGTTGTCTTTTTCCCTAAGTAGCAGACTCCACTTCAATACTAATTTATAATGTGCAGTTCCATTAGTATCTTGGTTTCTAATAATTTTTCAGGAATTGTGGTAAGCTCATGTCATTATTAATTTACCTTAAAGACATGACATAATTTCTCTCTATAATCACAAAATGATACTACAGTCTTTTTATCCACTGTTTGTTCTAACTTTTAAATTTATTCTATAAAATAACAAAAAAAATTCTTAAGTAACATTGAAATTTGAAATAATTGAAGTGGAAATTATTTGGCCAGTAACTAAATATTGGCCATGAACTGCTGGTAATGACTAACATGCTAGGCAAATTATTACTGATTTTTAATTCCAATGTCTGATAATTCCTACAATAATATTCAAGCTTTTGAAGTAAATGAAGGATCAAATCCACAGGTATAGAAAATAATAATCTACAGGAGTATAATCTTTACTTAAATAATTTAAATGTTCCTTTCTCTGCAAAGAAATTTTATTGTGACTTAGTATGAATCATGGTATTAGGCGTGGGGGTGTCTCTCTATCTCTCTCTTTTGGTGTGGTTTTCTTTTTTTGATAACTGTGCTCCTACAGAGCAAACTAATAACCTGTATTTTTGGTTTTGACCAGATAGATTAATCAAGAAATTACAGGGATTATGGAAATAATAAAATTTTTGCCCAACTCTTGAAAACATCTGAATTGACAAAGGCAATATGCAGTCAAACTTGCTGGAAGCAACCCAATTTTTAAATTGCTTTTTGATGCACTTTTGAAATGGCATGAAGACTAAAACTATGCAGATGCGCTTCCATACAGTAGTCAATCTAATCTTTCTTCGATGTATTTTACAGGATTATCTATTGACTTTGTATCAAAAGGATGCTGAAGGAGTTGAAGTTCCATAGCAGCACACAATAATGTGCACTAAGCGTATGCCCTCTGTAAATTTCTCCACAATATTGCCTATGGACATTCCAGAAATTACTCTGCTTAAACAGGTATTTTTTTCAGAGGAACAGTAAATGCTTTATCAAGGCTCAACTGGGAAAGAAAAGACCAGAGTCAGCTCAGGGCCTTTGAGCAGCTAGATACAGAAGATGCAATGCAAAAATCCAACCCTCTTCCTGGTAAAATAATGGGGGTGAATAGAGGAACCTGTTTGTTTTCTTCCCATTAGTCAAATACTAGGAGCTTTTTGGGGCAAAAACCTAGCTCTTAAGTTTCCCAATGCTTTTTCTTTATTTAGTATAGGTAATATATATAGCTTGTATTAAAAAAATACTAATATTAGACTTATCTAGCTGTAAAGTGTGAGTGTGCTGCTTATTGTGGCAAAGGCTAAACCCATCCATTTACAGCTGCAGTTGCTTCATATTGCTAATTCTCAGTGATATTAGATCAAAGCAAGTATAACTATGACATTTTTAACAAAAAAAGGGAAGGAACAGTATTTAAAGTGAAAGCTTAATGTTTGTGCAATGCAAGGCAACATCAAAGAGCTGATGAAATAATCATAAATTCTGCAGTAGTCTTACACATGTGACTATATCGTCTGTTTCAGATGGTCCCAAAAACCTTTGAAAAAATTGCATGATCTCTTTCAGCAACAAGAAATTTATTTCTGCAAACACATCTTGATTATCAGATAATGTGATGAAAGTCCTTCGACAATTTGGAGAAGAATAGTGTATGGGAGGGTTGGAACTAGATGATCCTTAAGGTCCCTTCCAGCCCAAACCATTCTATGATTCCATGGTTTGCTGTCATTAGTGGAAATTCATGAGATATTTGAAATTTCTTAAGTTGAGATCTGTTTTCTTGTTAACATCTTTAAACTGATTGTGAGCCTACAGTTCTTTGAAAAATTTCACTAGTTTTGTATTCCAACTGCCAAAACCAGAGTACTTTCAATTTCAGTATTACTAAAGTATGGCTCAGTAGATCTTCTATTAAGTTGATCTGATCCCACCCAGAGGATGAGGCAATGAAGGTTATCTTTTGAAGACCATAAGAATGGAGGAGGTCAGGACTGCATGAGATAGTATTTTTCAGACTACAAAATCAGAAACATGATTGAAACAGTTTGTAATGTTAAATTATAGTCTACTATATTTATTGAATTCTGTTATGCAGAAGTTAAGTTTCATCTTTGTAGAACATTTACTGAAACAGAACTTCAGATGAGAATCTTTATTTATGTAAAACCAAAACAACCAACCCCTCACCCAAATTACACTACACATAATATATTTCTTCTGGTATTAGTAAACTCTAAAATGATCATCGAATTCATTCCATCAATTCTGTCCTTTCCAAAAATGCTGAGCAGGA
>NW_010252418.1:15217-37775 GCF_000690775.1 Eurypyga helias
AGTGCTAACAAGTAGATATATGCAGCACTAATCCATACAGATCATCTCTCCTTGAAATGTAAATTCAAGAAAGGGACCTGCATTTTCAAGGATGCATACAGCTTCTGCCAACTGGTGTTCCTGCATTCAACCCATTTAAAGATTAGCTGTAAGCTTCAGAGAAGAAAGAGACTTGATGCCTGCAAGCATAAATACAGACAGACATTAGATTGTAGATATATGCAGCACTAATCCATACAGATCATCTCTCCTTGAAATGTAAATTCAAGAAAGGGACCTGCATTTTCAAGGATGCATACAGCTTCTGCCAACTGGTGTTCCTGCATTCAACCCATTTAAAGATTAGCTGTAAGCTTCAGAGAAGAAAGAGACTTGATGCCTGCAAGCATAAATACAGACAGACATTAGATTTTTTTTTTTTTTTCCTTGGAAGCCTAAATTGAATATGACATATAGACAGGTGAACTCTTCAATTACTGGCAACTACCTGAAACCCTTGTTAAAGTATAGGTTGTTTTCAAATTAACAACCCAAAAAAACCAAAACCAACCAACCAACCAACCCCCCCCAAAAGCCAACAAAACAAAAACCACCCAGACTTATTTTTAGTAAAGACTATTAAAAGAAATTGTCATTGAAAAGAAGCAAAGAAAGAATATGGAAAATTTTGCAATGCATATGCAACGGAAGCAATATTGAAAGAAAAACTAAGATCTAGATACAAGCTGCTGGTATGTCGCTGCCTTCATTACTGTATTTCTGAAATTAGTGGACTGAAACAAGTTACATTCATCACAGATTGCATCAGTCACAAAGAACAGGCTATGTTAAACACTACAGGAAATCTGGATTAGGGGCTTCTGTTATCAGATAAAAATGTTGTGCCCACAGAACAGGAAGTGTTAGTCCAATATAAAATCACTTCGTTGATTCAGACTTCAGAATTTTTCTGGGTTAATTTTTTACTTGACAAATTACAAAGCAGACATTTTTACACTACTGTACTGTAATTATTACAGTTTACCTACCCTATGTCCTTGTACAGATGGTACAAGACCAACAGAAACATCCTGCTCTTCGGCTAATTTGAAAGAAAAGCATTCATATTTTGACACCTGATTCAGATCAACTTTGTACCTCTGAGTAGTGCCCAGATCTGATCAATATTAATGATTAAGAAGCCACAATCTCAGAAAAGGTGGAAGAAATAAATAACAATCTGTAGAAATCAGATGTAGTAAATGATCATACTTCAGAAAGATAATTTCAGAGGTTAATTATAAGCTAGTGACAAAATATTCTCTCATATATACAAGTAGCAGAAGAGATAATGAATAAAGTTTATTGTATTATTTTTAAAATCTTATGTTTAGTGAGGGAATATTTGATGAAGGTTATTTCTATGTAATCTGTCTGGTTCTGTCCAGCTTCAGCGGAATACTGCTGCCTGCCTAACATCTAAGTAGCCCCTCACAAAAGCACTAGAAGCCTAAATATTAGTGCTGCAGTACATACCCTTTTAGCCTGCAAAGTGGAAGACTGAGTTAGGAACACGTACCCCTATAGGCTGCACAGTGGCGTAGACAGGACGCAGATTCAGGATCCTCACCAGGATTAGGTGGAGTTTGGTGCTGCAATGCTCAGGGCAGGCCCACACAACTGCAGCTCACCAGTGTCCTGAGAAAGCTTGAAGAGGAATGCACCTGATGAATGCTGCTACTGGGGGTGCACCGGAATCTCTGGATTGCAAGGTACAATTTCAAATGAGTACATCTGCATCTGTAGTTCTATCTGGCACCACATTTAACACTTCAAGTTGATTTTCTTTGGTATTGATATATAATAAAATGTTTACATGAAAAGGGAGAACAGACCAGCACATTATCATCAAACAACAAAAAAAATATTAAGAATAAAAAAGTTCCTAATGCAGGGGTATAGATGGGTATGGTTTTTATATATAATCTGAGTATGTCGTACTTAGCATATTGAACACTGTGTCTGAGAGATACAGCATAGCAGATACTGTATACAGATATAAAGATAGTATTTCAACTTTGAGAACATCCTATAATCTGCATTAGAAATGACAAAATAAACATACTCCATGCTTTAGAGGGCAAGCAAATTTTTTTTTTTATAAAAAAACAAGAATCAATGTGCCAATGGAGACAGGTAAACTAAAACCAGAAGAGCAATAGAATAACTAGTCACAGAATACAAACATGACTAATACGGTAGTACTAATGAAGAGCTTTTCCATTCAAGAGTAAACTAATTTATATAATCAAATATTTGTACAGTTACTGATGTTAATAATTTTTTGCATTAATTCTTTTCAAAGTGTATAGAATAACAGTGTAACTTGAGGTTGTCTGGGATATTTTGATTTCTTTACATTCAGAACTCTCACTTAAAGATTCTTCAAACAGTTCATATTCTTACTTTGGAGATTTTTTTTTTTTTTTTTTGCAAACCCAAGACAGTAAGAGTGTGGTTTAATACTTACGATATACAGACAGAGAGCTTCTAGTTCACCTATTGAAAAACATAGGTGAAACAGATTTCTTTTATTGATTAAGATCTTCAGCATATTAACAGAGGATGAACTATTTATTGGAGCCACTATGTATGCCCCTGTTTTAACATACAATTTAACTTATTGTATGAAAAAAAATCTAGAAATCAACACCACTATCATTGTGTGTGACATAAAAAATCCTAACAGCAAAAAATACAGAACAGTTAGTGATACCATTTCAAATATTTACATTTTTACACTGTTAAAGCAGTCATTTTTCCAAAACAGCACAAATGTTGTAACATGATACGTATCTGAAATAAGTCCTCTGAAGTTAATGTATTTGCATGACAGAAAGAAGATCAGAGTATGACTCAGTAATCATATAAATATGTGAAACTTATTTTTCCCAACACAAAGGGTACCATTTCAGTGAGTTAACAGGTGTGTTATTCCAATAACCAGGATGCTAAGTTCTGATAATACAAATCTCTACAGTTTAGAAACACATGTTTGAAATAGTTTGTTTCAGGCGTTTTTTAAGAACTATTGATTCCAAATGCATTAATGCCAGTCAAAGGAATGATTAACCATTCTGTAAAATTTTGCATTGTGCTCTCTGAAATAAGAATACAGTTGCTCTAAAACAGTGCTGTTAACAAGAGGATGAGGACGCCCTTTGGATTCATGTAAACATCTCTCCCTTCCATCACTTCTAATGCAGTAGAATCCCTTGGTTTGGTTAAAATAAAAATTAGAAGACATAATTCGGGAAGGAAGATTTAGGAATCTTTCCACTTTTTGTAATTCAGGAAGGGGGTCCTTGATTAAAGTATTGCCATCCACTATGTGAATCTGATCCAAACTGAAATGCTTAAGCCACTTTTCCATATGAACATCATATAGACTTCTCTGAATAGCTTTGTACTTGGTATTAAGTGCTCCATTCTTAATAACAATATCTTCAAAAAGCTGAACAGGCTTGTGGCTTTCTACTCGGTTGTAATATACTTGGGTATAGTCAGATATAACTCTCTCAGTGGGATCTCTTAGAATGAGCAGCAGTTTAATGGAGCTATTCATGTCATGTATTCTTTCTGGAGCCTGTGGTGATGTAAAATAGCCTGGTGTTTTCTCAATTGTAATTTGATTTCCATAAGAAAATGGCATCAGACTTCTATACCAGTCTATTCCTTTCACATAATTTTCATCCCAGTCAAAGAAGTGGACTTCTGTAGCTGCTACCACAATATTAGGGTGAATATCCAACATTTCCAGCAAAGCCCTTGTCCCTCCTTTACGAACTCCTATGATGATTGTCTGAGGTATTTGTCGGCTTGTGCCAGGAGGTCTCACCTGTGTCGAATAGTGTTCACTTTTATTGCTGAATAATCCTACTTGTGACTTCAGTGTTTCCAACAGTGCCCCATTCTCAACAGGAGCACCCTGAGCGTGAGTCAGCAGAAGATAAGCTGACACTAGTAGGAAGGCCATGTGGAGAGGAATAATTAGTTCAAGATAATGTCAGGCGTGACTAATAAAAGAATAGGTAAGTCCCCTCTCCAGCTGGTTGGCAGAACCCGTGGTAAACACACAGCAAGTTTCTGAAGCATCTACAAAATAAAATAAGACAAAATCAGTATTTCTAAACCCATCACCAGTCAGAAATTCAACTCACAGTTCAATTAACAAATCTGATCTGTGACTACAACAGAGAACATAGCAGTTACTTGTTTTCCCTGACTTTATTTCAGAAAAAGTGTGGGGTTTTTTTTTCCTTAATCATGGGTGACTAGTGATGGATTCTAGCCCTTCAACAGTTTTTATTTTCATTAAGCACAACATTGGAACTGTTTACCTGATTTTAAATTTTCTGATAATTATTTGCTTGGATTTCCCTAGTTCTTTTCCATATATACTATATACTTTTCTTGCCATATACACCATACCCAGTATGATATTAATAATTTTGACACATTTTTGAATGTCAATACCTTTCACCAATTTCCCTGCCAGAATAGTATGTTCTAATCTAAGTAATAGCACTGGATGGTGGTATATGCATTTGGTTTACAGTGAGCTATGGATCATACGAAAAAAGTTCTATTTACTTAGACACAGAAAAGAAAGCACAGATATAGGCAAAATTTTGGAATCTGAGCCCTTTAAAGCAGAAAACTAATAGTGTGGAAAAGCAAGAGTGAAGTGTCAGAGTTGGATCAATGTAGAAAAAATAAATGAGAGAAGGTCTATTCTTTGCAACTATCCAGGTGTTGTGGAGCGTAAACACTTAAGTGTTGGGAAAAACTTGGTAAAAATCAAATCTTCAGATAACTTTCTACAGTTCCTCTAAAACTCTGTATGAGAGACACCTAGATACTTTTTGGGTATTTAAAAAATTTTGCATGGAAACAATTCTGATTGTAGCTGGACAGTTTCTTTTTCTTAATCCATGTAGCATATGATCGTTTTAAGGAAATTGTGAATGTTACGTGTCTTATAAATTAGATAAAAGTTTTAGGCTTGCAGGTATGTGCAAATGCACATGAAAATGAAAGAAATTTTACTGTAACTGTGTTGTTAACATTTGAAATTGTTTGGCTAACTCTTGTATATATTATTTGAAACAGATGGCTAATACTTATGCCATCACAATAGCAGTAATAAAAAACTCAGACTAATGCACTGGAACCACTATGCCTGGACTGTCTGTTCCTATGTCTGAAAATCTTACTAGATAAATCCTCATTGAGAGGATTCTTGGACTTCACCCCATTTCTGAACAATTATAACATCTTTAGATTTGTAGCATAGATCTTTACACTGAAACCAAAACAAGGTTAAGGATAGAGTATGTAAACAAGCTATTTCATACAGTGAAGCAGCAGTCATTTTAAAACCAATAACTGTTTTTGGAATCTATTTGAGTTATGGCTCATATTTTAAAGTAGTCTCAGAAATACTGCAACTTTAGCTTCTCCTTCAGTTTCATTGTCACTCTCTGTTTTTCTGAATATATTGGTCACAGTACTTCGCCTCCTAGAAACAACCATAGAAAACAGAGCCAATTCCCATTTGTCACGGCTCTGAGGAGCACTCAGTATTTCTATTTAAAAAATTGTTTACTTTGAGACTTACTTTACAGACTTAAACATTTAACATAAGAATATTTTTGATAACAAAAGTCTAGGCCATGTAGCAGATTCATTAAATCTATTTTCTAAATATTATTAAAACCTATTCCAGCTTCTTGGATATCAATGAAATTTGTCAGCCTGAATGAGCTCTAAACTCACAGATAGTTTATTTTTTAAATTGCATTTTTAGGGTTAATATTTGCTATGACCTTTATTGACTAAATCTGTGGAGAGCATTCCCGGTTATGTGCAAGCAAGACCTAAAGGGTAGCTGCCTCTTTAAAAAGAGCACAGCTTCAATGAGGCAAAGTGTGTGAGCATACAATTATTAAATACTGGAAAAGTCCAACTATAAATTGGCCTCATAATCAGAGACAGGAGAAGATAGTGTTCTCCTTTACAAACCTGAAAGGAAGTTTCATTTTAAAGGTCACAATGTTTTTACTAAGGACTTCACATGGAACTCTATTTAAAGTTATCAAAAGCAGGGAATTCAAGCATTCCTATAGCAATTGCAAGATGGAAGAACAGATACATTTATAAGAAAACCATTTGTAGTTACATTTTTCAGAATGACTACTCTCTTGAGTGGCAAGTTTGTAAAATGGTAAACATGCTATTCAGTGCTGGTGAGGAACCAAAATGCTTTATTCCCTTGTCTTGTCACTACAAGCCCCTGTAAAAAGCTCCCCCCCAGCTTCCTTGTATCCCTCTTCAGGTACTGGAAGGCTGCAATAAGGTCTCCCTGGAGCCTTCTCTTCTCCAGGCTGAACAAGCCCAACTCTCTCAGCCTGTCCCCATTGAGGCATCTCATCCCAGATGACTCCTGAAATACTGGCCTTCAAATGTTAAGCATGTTTGTAGGCAGTGACTCAGCTTTCATAATTTCAACTAAGTTTTTTGGTGGTTCACAAGGTGCCTAAAATAGTCCATTCTGAGTAAGGATACAGCTACGCAGAAGATGGTTCTGAAAACAGTTCCCCTCTTCTCTGAAGTAGGAATATATGGCAGTATGTTTGCTTTCCAGATCTGTGATGCAAGTAGGCTGGGATGTGGAAGGGGGACAAGGCAGCAGAGAGCAGTTAATCTTTCTTTTAACCTGTTGTGTTAATTTACATTCTATTAATCTTGATGTTTAAATTAAAATTCTTTCAGGAAGATTGAGGAATTTTTTTTTTGTAAATACCTTATCATTTCTTTCAATTTACTTTTTCTTGTGCTGATCCACACAGCACATTATACATTACAATGTGTATACATATGTACACATTAGATTACAAGCACTTTGAAACCAAAGCAAGACCAGCTTGAATGTCTGCCAAGCAAACAATGCTTTGCAAATACCAAGGTGGAGACAAATAGTTCATTATCTAATTTAAATTCTGAAACTATTCCATCTTGAAACAGTTTTATGAACTGATTATTGACAGAGACTTTGGGCAACTTTATTTAACTAGAAAGAAAATTGTTTTTAGCATTTTTGAGAAGAAGTTTTCTTGAGACTAGCTAGGTTAATAGTTCTGACAAAAAAATGGAAGGTTAGAGAAGGTAGAGAAGAAAGAAAGAATTTCTCTGAAATAAGCTAAAACCAGTGTAAAAAAACCACCAGAAAACCACACTCGTATTTGAGACTGGGAACTCTCTAGTAATATAGATAAAGGTGTGTTCTTCCTAGAAAAAAATGCTCAAATTCACGTTTTTATTTTTAGAAACCTCAACACACTAATATTGTTTTATCCCTAATTAACTGATAGTTATCTGGTTTCATGCATTTAAGAATCATGTGCAAATACTGTCATTCAAAGAAGTCTGGAAGTTGAATGAGAAATTCATACCTAAGACTAAGGAAAAATTGGTCTTCCCAAATATTCTCAGGGTCACATGTGATGTGAATGAGTTTCTGCTTAATTTACCATCTGAAACCATCAGTTCTTTATGAACCACACTTAGTAAGCAAGTAACAAACAAGATTCTGCATTTTCTATGCACTAAAGTATTAGTAGCATTTTTGAAAACAATTACGTTTAACTAGTTTGCAATTAATTAGTTGCTTTATACAGTGGAAATTCCTTAGTTATTGCTAAAACAAAACCTTACATAGGAAATTCTACCACAAATACTCGAATCCAGAATGTGCTGTAAAACTGGGGCCTAAATAGATCAAAATTGCCTTTGGGAGCAATTTCATCAGAATAACATTCCAGCTTAAACCTAAGATATTTGATTGATTTTGATGCAGCTCTAAGATGTTAGATCCTGTGGTTAGGTTATAATTGCTACGTAAATATAAAGGTTTTAAAGATGATTTATCAAATATAATTGGAATGTTATTTGAATAATTTGTGTTGTTTTCTGCCTTTATGCAATTAAACGCACATTTTTAGAAGATATGAACTGCTTTTTATAATGAAAGCAATATATTTTACATTGCAGTACTTCACACTTCTTTAAACTGAGTATTCCTAAGAAATTAACCCCATGATACACGATCAGAACTGTAGTGTCTTATTATATGTTTTTTTTCCCCTATTATTTGGTAGTGTTGATGTTGCTTAGTAACATACAGAACATCAGATACGATACTTATTAAGAAGAAATGAAGCTCAGAAAGAAATTCATGCTGCAGAGAGGACTAATTAAGTAAATAATACCTTGGGCTTTTGTTCATTTTATTTTTTTACAATCTTAGACTAGACTGCAAAAGCTAATATGCTTGCTGAAAAATCATTTTAATATTGCAGAAATGTTCTAAAGACCTTTACGTGCTGCACTTTCTCATAAAAAAACCCCAAACTTCTAAGCAGTTTATGACGTATATTGCTTCGGGGTAAACTTCAACATCATAGGGTAAACCTAACTATATTATTATTACCACTTTATAATATTAATGCCTAATAATACTTTCAACTGCCTGTAATGCTTTTCACTGTAGAATTTCACAGCACTTGGTGTAATGAACTGTCTCCACCCTATTAAGGCACCACTCTCACCTTACAAGAAATAGCAACTGACCAACCTATAGATTCAGTTCAGGAGTGCAAATACTTTGGAAAGTCAGGGTTAATGTGATCAGCTCAAGGTCATATAAGAGGTTTATAGTCCAACCAAGAATAAAACCCCAGGGCTTCCAATTCCCCTTTTACTTCCAACTTCATGCCATTTCATGGCAGCCACTCACATATCTTACAGTAACTTATATTTTGAGTTACATGCTGAACTGGAGAGAGACTCCTCAGTCCTTCAGTATAAGATTTGAGTGTTTTGTGGAATATGGCAGGTTCTCCCAACTTACTCCCCTCCCAAAATTAAAACTTAGTACAAGTATGAACTCAGGATTTTGTTGTTTCAAGGTATTTGTGCATATATCCTGTTCGATACTGAGAACTACAACAAGGGGAGGTAGGTGGTCAGAACTATAACAAATTACTAATTTTTCTCTTGATTTTTAAAAAAGTGTACTGCTCTTCCTGTTTTTCCTGAGATATCAACTCATCCCAACATGGAGATCAGCCACTGAGAGAAGGAGTACAAATCGAAAATTTAAGGTTTAATTACGTATAGATTTGTAAAAGCTCAATTATATCTCTGATTAAGAACGTATCTAATGCTGACAATATAAAAGAGCTATACCAGCCTAACTGTATTTCCAACAAAAGGTCGTACAAGGTAAACTGTTTCAGAAACTTTCAAAATCATACCGACATCACACTGACTGAAATCACACTGACAGTTATGCCAGTGTAAAGTATCCATAGGCAGATTGGCTTTACATAATAAATAATTCTAAATAAAAATAACAATAACTCTAATTACAAAAGTTTTAAAATATCTGAAATTAGACTTTTTTTTTCCCCCCCCCTTTGGTAAAAGTAGAGCTAGTTAAAATAGCATAATAAATGTAAAACTGCTCTCAATATGGCTTACACATTTTCAAAAAACAGGCAAATGAATAATCTAGTGCATATGGGATACACTGCCTAATAAAATCCAACATAAATTTATTCAAATCCAATAAAGCAATGACTAATTCTATTAATTCTAAGCATTAAATATTAGAACTAATACAACCATCAAAAGTCCTTTTCATGATACCTTAACTGTACTTTATAGAATTGTTTGTGAAATTAAATACATTCAAAAATACTTGGCATGTGTCCAATGGTGGAACAAAATCGTATCCTCTTTATTATGAAGTGAAAGCAGACAAAATTCAGCTACTTTTATCCACACAGGTCAGATATGGTTAGAGTTCAGGAGACAATAAGAGCACACTTCTGAGCGTGAAAAATATTTAAATGTTTAAAAAAGTTTCCTATATAGAAACAATTGTGAGTAGACCTTAATGTTATTACAAGCAGTAGATCTACTTTAGGTTTATGTTAGAACTGATCAATTAGAGATAGGTTTAAACACACTCCATTGCACCTATGTCCTACAAGTTTCAGTGAGATCTGAATCAGAAGAATCCCAAATTAACTATTCCATGAAACTAAAGACTATGTGTGAAAGGAGTGTTATCCCAGCATATGATAACCCCTTATCTTCAGATAGGGCATGAAACTATTCTGATACATCTTTACTCTATATGCAGATCAAGTGTAATAACTAAGTAACATTCTAATGATGTCACTACTGGGTTTTATCAAAATCTGTTAGGAGAGGTTACTTAGTTTCCACGTAAATACCCAGATTGGACATGAACAATACATCCCACCTGTAACTGTGGAAAATATCTGATGCAAACTGGAGAAAGCAAGAAAGGTTGAGTGTGAGTAAAATATGACACGGGAGTTTTGTAACAGACCTTCAGGTTGAGCTCCAGTGGTCTCTGGTTGTATAACAAGTAGAGGACTAAGAAAGTACAAAAAGGACCACAGATCCCAGAGTCAAAAAACCATCACAGCAGCTCATACTGCTGATAAAAAATGTTAACATTCTTGTACGTCCTTAAGAATTTTGTCGCTTTCATTTTAGTCAAACTATGGACATACTTTTAATAGGGAGATACACTAAGATGCTGTCTTGCTTTCATAACACTTCTGGAAATGAAAGAGTCAAAACATGTCTCTAAGTGTCAATATAAAAAACCATATGTTATCCCAAGGAAAAACAAAGACATTAACATTTTAAAGTCCTAATATCAGCACAGAATTTATTTGGATGAACTTTTTCTAATGAGATTGCAGTTTTATAACCCCCAACAGTTACTACCTTACAGGAATAAAAAAAGGAATAAAAATAAAATAGCTATTTGGTGAGTAAAGATAGGAGCTGCAAAGTAATGGCAATTGGCTGCAGGGTTCCCTTCTACCAGGTACACAGACTATAATGGATAAAAAGGAAAGCTAAAAAAGGTTAGCATAAACTATAAACACATTAAATCATTGGCAGGTGATATTAGCAGATAAGAGTTCTGAAAAAAGTTTGCTTCCCTAAGGCTAGCATTATATTTTCTAATTCCCTTTTCTGATAACTCGAGATAGAAAATTGCCTGATGATATGTCTGCAAATATACATCAGTACCTTATATTAGTATATTTTTACTGTATATATTACCGTATATATTTCTGAGCTAAATAAACCTTCTACAGCTGTAACCTACAAGTTTATATTTTATCGTATCTTTGAAAAATATCATACTTAAGCCATTCACATAAAAGTTACTGAGTTACAATTTCATAAAAGCCCTTAATATGTTTAGTCCATAAAGCCAGCTACATTCCAAGCATACGTCTAAATAGACATAAAAAGAAAAATCTGTTTCTATTAAGATGTAAAGCATAGGTAGTGGTCAGACTTATACAGACAAGGCCAATTTTAGATGTCTAATCACTCTACATATCACATTGGCATATTTCAAATGGAATTGTATTATGGTTTTGTTGAATTAAACTTACACTTCTAATTGTTAATTATGCATCAGGACTAATATAAATTGAAGTAACAAAGATGCCATGCCAAGTCTTCAACCAAATTAGCAGTAACTGTGTGTAAAGACAAAGGTGCAAGATGTAACCATGTGTGGCCGATAACCAGCTTTTGTGTTTATTTCTACAGACCTTACCAAGATAAAACTATCTCTCTACCTCTGGTATAATTAATTGAATATTATTAATTTGCCCACACTCATTGTCACAAATAATACCTTAATACTCACTGATGTTTAGGAATTAAAATTAGAATTTGCTGCAGAAGATTTATGAGAGACCTATCTGTCAAAGGAAAATGTTCCTCAGAGGATCAGGGATGGCAATGGAAGCATTCAGTGGGGATGAGGACAGGTTATAGGTGACCTGTTACAGGTAAGTAGGTGAGCCAAGAACCTATTGTGCTTTCTTGTAAAGAGCACAGCTTACTGGCATTAAAAAAACAACCAACTAAACAAATAAAAAACCCAACAAAAACCCAAAGCCAAAAACATAACCCCCCTCAAATCTGAACTAGTGGGGATTCTAATGCATCACAACTACAAGGACTTCAAAAAAGGGAAGACTTTGTCTCACAGGAGGGTTTTTCTGCGCAGAACTTGTCAATATTATACCTTACATTTTCACACTGCTTCCCAATGCAGGGTGAGAGCATTCCAGGCAGAGCTCAGACATTGACAGCTGCACGGGAAGTTACTTAAGACAGCCAGGAGTGACACAGGAGGAGCTGGCCAGGGGGAGAAGCCATGAAGCAGAAATCTTCAAGGAGGCTCCTTTGTCCCCACCTTGAATGCTCTCCCACAGTTAAGCACTGCAGCCAAGACTGCTGAGCCAAGGTCAGTATCTTACCCTCTGTTTATAATATGTTTACGGAGAACTTTTCCAAGGGTCTGGCATTAGTCTCTGGGAAGTAGTTATATGATGCTGACTAATAAGAATTGCTGTACTGGGTCCTGTATAATTGCTGTATAACCCCATTATACAAGACATGAAATAAACTGATCCTTCCCTTGGTAATAAGCCCTACTATCCAACAATCATCAGGTTGGAGACCTTCTAATATCAAATTTGGACACTGAGAGAAGAAGCAACCAACTTCTTGGCTCAGAAATATACTGAAAAGCACAGGTGTAAAGTGAGCTGAGAATTCACCCACAATAAAATGAAGCAGCTGAAAGGTCCATCAGAGTTGAAATGACCTGGCCTTGTAAAGGATGACTGAACAAATTTTAACAAGTACTTCATAACATAAGTAATCTGGTCAATTGATTTAAGGCTGAAAACCTAATTTGGAAATTTTGGATACTGACATAGGCCAAGAGACAATATAAAGATCAGAGACGAGGTCTGAGTGAGTATGAATGTTTGATAAAATAATAGGATTTGCAAAACCAAGAAACATACCCAGTCCACACTGAATTTAGGTATGCTGAGAGAATTTTGCCATTGAAGAATCCAAAATTGTACCAAAAAGTCTCATAGTCAACCTTTTCTCAAAAGTAAATAAACATGCAGGACTTGAAGTCAGAGTCTGCAGAAAGCATTTGCCTACCAATTCTTAAAATTGATTAATATGGAAAGTAGTCAAAAGACAAAACTGCCTTACACTGGCAAATCCTTGCTAACAAACAAGGTAAATATGACACTGTAATACAGAGCAGACAAACACATTAGAAAAGAAACAAACAGATAATACACTTCTTGAATAAAAACTCAATTATTGCCTTCAGTACATAGCCATTATTGAGTTACGTGCATGTTCAACCCAGCAGGTAGCTGCAAAGACAAAGGAAAATTGAGAAAACATTTGAAAATGCCTAATAATGAGAATACAACACACAGAATAGCCTGGTATGCAAACTCATGCCTCTTTTGCACTGCTCCTCAGGCTAAAACAGTCAGGGACGACAGTCTGAAAACACAAAGTAAAAGACCGTTTATTTTCTAGATATCATAGAAAAGCAGAATCATATCCTTTGTTCCTTACCAGACCTCTTCCCACAGCCAAAGTAGAATACTCACCAGTCTGAGAGTGGATAGCTAATACTGAACACTTATTCTTATTTCCAGGATTTCTGAGATTTAGCAGGGGTCCTATCTGACTGTCTTTTGCACTGAGTTAGGAAAGACAGAACTAGAAAAGCTTCTCTGCAGTCCCAGTCTTTTAAACTTTGGTGTGCAGCCTGAACCTGCAGGCATGTCAGTAGTCCAACCATAGTTAAAGTATTAAGGATGTACTAACATATGTCAAAATCTCTTAAACTTCAGTGGAAAACAAAGCAACTCTCTCTCTTCTTACCCCTCGTTCAGCCAGTTATTATGACAACTTCCTTGTGTGAAAACAATCTCTGCATCTACAAGTTTAAGGTCTCCCTGAAAGAACACTGTGGTTTTTGCTCTAAGCCTGAAATGCCAGGGGAAAAATACCTGCAGTACCAAATAGCATGGTTAATTCAAGCAGAACATGTTGCTCACCATACAGCATCACTTCTCCCCCATCATTCAGTGCTACTTTGCACCCAAATAAGCTTTTCACGTTATTCGTTTAATGCTGCTTCACTTCAAATCAGCACTTACAACTTCTCAGAAAGGGTCTTTGATGGCTGAGAGTGCCCACAGCAATTCTTTGGAGCCTTTAAGCTCTGTCTGTCAATTTTCACCTAGGTCTTTAAGCTAAAATCATATTTAGGAGCCATCACATACATTCAGGATCTGGACTTTAAGACTTCAAATTTGTGAGACTTGCTATAAATGGTAAGGGTTTGTCACGTTAGATACTCTGACTAGGAGAAGCCACAACAGATGCGGTCAATGGCTTAATTGGAGCATGGCAAGGTTCCCTCCCAGATTAAAATATTGTGTTTGTTGGGTATGACGATAAAATTTATAATTAGTACTTTTTTATTTGAAATTGTAGTTTCAATTTGAAAAACATCTGTTGCACCTAGTTATCTTATAATTACCTTTTAATATTTTTCTCCTTAAATCTGAAAGGCATTATCATTATTCTGGTAGTTGCCAAGGTGCTAGAAACTCCTGTAACAGAGGAGAAAGTGGCAGAGGTAGGGAAGAGCTCTGAGACATTTTCATAATTAACTGCATTTTAGTTAGCGCAATAAAGCATTAGAATGTTCGAAGTCATTCTCTTGCCAGGGGTAGGCTGTACAGCACATATACCTTCATTGATTGTAAACCCCCTGGTTTCAGCTACTCAAGAAGATACAGTATGACAGCAGGCTAGTCTTACACTGCTACAGCTGGACATCTCCCCAAGGATCAATACTTTAACATGGCATAAAGGCAAAAGGTACCTCCATTATCTTGCATTCTTCCTCTCCCTCTCAGTCACCTTCCCTCCCAAATCAGAGAGTAAAAAACAGTATGAAATCTTGTTATATATCAGTTCCAGACTGGCAAAAGGCCTTTACTTTCTGAAGAGGAAACCAATTTTGTGAGCTATCATTGCCATTGTGTAGTCAATTGTCACAAGGTTTTCTTTCTTACTGATTGTTACAACTCACACATTCCATACTGTTCTAGTCCATTTAATTTTCTCTCAATAAATTTAAAAATGAAAAATTGAGGATTAGTCCTCATTTATCTTTCACCTGTTATGACCGTTACCACTAAAGCCCTGTTACATAACGCAAGGATGTAGGTGTTTGTATGTGATGGTTTTAAACATGAAAAGCACATCTTGTGCACCCTGATCCTTGCTTCTCTTGCCCCATAAGCACAGTCAGCAGCCCCTATGCATGGTGCAATTAAAAAAAAATAAAATCACTGTACATTTTACTTCTTAGTACAATATGGTTTCCCTTTTCAGTGCATTTTGAGTTTTTCCAGAGTGTTAACAGAAGTATTTTCAGCAGGTTTTCTGTGGCATCGTTATCAGTAGTTTAGCAGTTACTTTAAACCTTTGGAAGAACAAATATCAACATCTGAATACCAGTTAATTTGCAAGTACAGTGGGATTCATAGAAAAAACAGAAAGCACCAAATTAACGCTTTCAAATCAGACTGCCTATAAAAGCACATAGAATCAGGAAGACATTCTGCTGCCATTACACACAGTGAATAGTACTTTAGTCCATTAAGAATATGGAGTTGGGTAGTGCTGAATGTAAGACTAGAGAATCTTAATTCCCTACATAAATGGTGTGTAATCTTTAAAGATGTTGAGTATCTGAATCTTTTGTGTCTCTAGCAGGACTGAGAACTCCACTGAAGGCTGCCTGTTCTCAGACACTGCTACAACCATTTTCCAACACAGCAAGGTGGAAGAAATGTACTCAAGTATGTGTAACAATTTGTCAGCAAACATTTGCAGACTACTTATTTGCAGCTGATGACGTGTCCACACCTTGTGCCATTTCAGAAGAAAGAAAAATTTTTTAAAAAACCTCACACACAGTAATCTGGAAAGATTAACATGAAATTTTGTTAGGGAACGAGGATTTCTGCATAAATCCCAGAATTACTCATCACAATCTATCCTTCCTCCTACTTTCAGCTCTTAGTATCTCACTCTTTGGTCACTGACACGTAAAGGGGTTTGCAAAGCATAGTCATAATACTACTTCCCCCCAGACCGGTTCGTGAAAAATGTATACTTCTATTTAAAGCAACATCATGTTTAATTTTGTGGCAATAAAGAATTTTTTTCTGCATTCTGATTATGAATGTTCAGTCCTCTTACCTTAAATATGTGCCCACAGGGTAAAATAAATATGGATTTTAAATTTAATTTGTAACTATAAAATATGGAATAGTTATTTCTGTTTATAGCATGCTAAAAAAGGTAATGCAAGTAAGCAGTGTAAGCTACCGGTTATTGATGACAGCTCTGTTTTAAAGCAATGGTAATAGCTTTTCCTCTCAAGGGAAGACAATATTTCTTCTAGAAACTATAAATCGTATATATTATTTTACATTTTTAATGCTGAATTTTCATCTTAGATTTGTAGTTTGACATTTCTCAGCTAAAATATTTTCACACTCATGTCTACTTATTCTTTACAGCATCTATCAGTTTAAATAGATTTCAAGCAAAAAGAACATTAAGAGTAGGTTAAATTTCTTCCAGAACTTTTCTGTCCAGGGAGGGAAAGTCTGACATGGATGTACTTGGAAAGCTGTCACACCTACTAATGCCTTAAAGGGAATTAGAGTCAAAAGAAAAAGTCATTCTAATTTATAGATAATAAATAGTTCAGAGCAAATTTTTGAGATCAGAATCAAGATGTAACGATCAAACAATATTGGTGCCAGTGTGTGAGAAGTAAGATGTTCAATTATTGAATGTGAAAGACTTAATACCTATACTATGAAGCATACTAAAATTATATAAGAAATTAGAAAGTAGCATGTCAAAAACATTCATAAAATGAAGCTATTTCCCGTGACATTAAAAAAAACCCAAAGCCCAACAATATAATTGTCATTCATGGTCTGAGAATGTTTCAGAAACAAAATTTCAGTCAAATTTAAAAGTATCAGGAGAAATAAATCATGGAGTCCAACCTATTTCTGAAACAATACAGATTTGCTGTGTTCTTACGTATGCAAGACAAATTGAATGTGAAGTGTTTTAAATTATAACATGTAATCAACTTCTAAAAGCACCACAAACCTGGTAGTGAAAGAGGAAAGGAATGGAGAAAGCAATGAAAGCTATGAAGAGAAAAAATTAAGCACCTGTAGGCAAAAGCATCTTATTAATCATTTTAATGATCAGAGTTAGGTTCTATATTTGTGCAAATACACACACACACATATATAGCACACAGAGAAGTAAAGAACAGGCAGTAATAGAAAATAATGTAGTCAGATTCAAGAATTTAAATTACTTGGTTTCACAAGCAATGCAGCTGATGCCGATAAATGTAGATTATAAAAGTTTATTGCAAACATATAAATGTGTATGCACTGGAAACATGAACAGCTGTTCATGCACAGAAGAACTTAGATTTGCTACAACATATCAAACCTTAAGAAAATTTAGATTCAACTATAGTGCAGGCATGTAGGTAGGCAAAAGCAATAACGATGGCAGTGTGGTTGTGATTGGTGTAGAGGCTCAATGAATCTCAGTTCAATTTCCACATTTTCCAGTGGAGGTTGGAGCAAACATACCTTGGACAGTGATGCCATAGCAAACAGAGATGGAGTTTGAATTTACAGTTAATTACATGCTCTTCAAGTAGAGCAGCCTCTTTAAACTCTGAGATTATTCACATGGGGAGTTACAGTTCAGCAGCTAATGTGTTTCAAAATTTACACCTCAGCTTTCTTACAGTAATTTCC
The DNA here is from genome assembly GCF_000690775.1 of Eurypyga helias. NCBI lineage: Eukaryota > Metazoa > Chordata > Aves > Eurypygiformes > Eurypygidae > Eurypyga > Eurypyga helias. The sequence goes on from NW_010252418.1 coordinate 33,109, forward strand.
CCTTAAAGACAAGACTTGAGGTGAAATTTTTCAGAAGCATTTATACTGATCTAATTTTAGTCCCATGCAAGTCGGTCATAGAATAATTTACTTAGCAGCAAAGTTATGAAAATTTTGAAATATTCCCCTCTCTCCCTAACCTTGAGCTCTTCAGAATAGTGTTTCTCACCTTGCAGTGATATATAACAAAGCCCAATCCAAATATCTTGAACGTCCAGATGATAGAAAGGTGAATCCATTAAATGGATTCCTTAACATTGTAATGGTGAGTTGCATTGCTACAGCTGAACAATGAAGGAAATGTTAAATCAGCATGCATGTTTAGAAGTATATCCACGTCTTCTGGAGGGATTTTAAATTACAGAGTTGACAAACTCTCAAGCAATATCAGCTCCCATGTTGAAAGATAAAAATAAAAAAAAAAGTCAGTCATTGATACAAATTGGGAGAAATTACATTGAAAAAAATAAGAAAATGGGAGAACCATGATATGCTAAAATTAAATAAATTTATTTTGATTAAACTCCCCTCCCCCCATATAGTCCAACACGTATCCTTTTTGTTGAGCAGAATTTTTACATGTCTCTCAGATTCTATTGACCAGGCAAGCTAAATATCATGTGGAAAAGAACAAGTAGACGTTGTTTACTTGACCTTTTGACAAAGTACTTCACTATTAGTTTCCAGGGAAAAAGCAAAGATTTAATGCAGATTAAAAAAAAAAAAACAGCTCAGAAACCAAAGTGTACGAATTCACAGGAAATCTTCAGCGTCTGGTTAATTCAGAACCTTGCACCATGCATCTCTTCAGAAAAAGATACAGGCTGAGAGTTTCAAAGGAGCCTAAGGGAGCTTCAGTTACTAATTAATTTGAAACTAGAATTTCAAATTAGAAATGGACACCCAGATACCTCAGTTTTCCTGAAAAGCCCTACCTTCAGGATTCTTTGAGAAACACTCAAAAATCTCGATGAAAACTTCAGCTTGATACCCAGGAATGGACAAATTCAAGTACACTATTAGTATGCAAGAGTAGCGAGAGAAAATGTCAGTACAGTTTTAACACATTTTGGTAAACTGATGGTTCCAAATGACTAGGCACAGTGTGCGCGTTTCTGACCAATCCCCCTGAAAAGGGAGAGAGAGTTCAGAGGTGGCCATCAACAGAAGTTTGCAAGCATAAGTAGTATGGAGAGTATCTCATACAAGGAGAGTATCTCATACAAGGAGATCTCATAGTAGTATCTCATACAAGGAGATCGTCAAAAGAGGTGTGTATTTTTCTTTTTCACGAGTTTGGACTTTGACTGCTGCATTAGATAAGTGCACTAGGATAATCCTTGCTCATCCCCTTGCAAGTTCAGGAAAAACATATTTCAGTAAAACAAAAAGGCAACAAAATTAAAACTGACAAAGTTATATGCTCTGAACAATGCACAAATAATCTAGGAGTGTTATTGCCACTAAATATTACTGAAGACCTGTGAAACACAAATAAAAAAAAGATACTATATATTGGGGTTTTTATGTTTAAAAATTGTGTAGTCCAATGTAGCTTTCTGCCAATACACACTGAACTCTACGGCACAAATCTCATTCAAGATGTATGAAAAAGAAAGCATAGGAAATAAATGCAAGGCAGCAGTTGATATGTGATTAAATTCAGAAAAAAAGGACATGAATGTATGCAGTGAGTAAATTAAGATATAATTAGCCATGAAAGGAAGATACTTTTATGTAACAATAACAACAAAGACCTAGAAATGCTACCCCATTCATCACAATGGAGATGTTAATTTCAGATTAAGTCAAATTGAAACAAACACACAAAAGAAGCAGCCAGCTCTCCATCCCTGAAGCTACATGCAAATTGATGCATGTTTGCATCTTGGCAGCATTTTTAGCTGAAACATTTGTTAAGTTTAATCTAAGAAAGACTAGACTTGGACGGACCAAGCATTTCACTTGTCCTGTATCCCCTCTCTAGGAGTGGCCCATCATGGGCATGTAAAGGAGTGTATAAAACCAAGGCAAACATACAGGGATTTTCCCAGGTACACTTTCCCAGCCTCCAGTGAGCCCAAGTTTCAGTGGCTCTCTGAGACAGAATTATTAGCTTCACAGTCCTTAATGGGTAATATCAGTAATCAGTCATTACAGTTTGAATCAGTGTAAACTCAGCTTGTGGCAAGGAATTCCATGGCATAACTACATGAAACTTGAAGTAATACTTCCTTTGCTTTAACTTAAACATACCACCTACTAGTTTCACCTAATGCTCAATGTCCTTGCAGTAGAAGAGTCAGTGAACAATCACTCATAATCTATTTACTCACCAATCGTGTTAATAAACTTGTCATAACCTCCTGCAATTTTATTCTTCCCAGACTGAAAACTTGTAGTTCTAAACCTTTCAAACAAAGAACTAGTAATCATCCTTTATTCATCCTACTCATTCTTCTCTTTACCTTTTCAAGGTGCAGGTGCACCACTCTGACACTGCTTGTAACCATGATGTTCTCTACTTCGTTCTATTTATTTCTAAAAATTTTTAATATTATATTGGCTTTTTTGACTCCTACTATTTACACAGCTCACAGTGAATACACATCTCTGTAAATATATAATCCCACAGTGATTTTCTTGAACAGTAATTGTGTTCTTGTGTCCATTCTTGGGCACAAAAAGTTTTTGGTTTTGGTGGTGGTTTTTTTTTTTTTTTTTTACACTTCAAGAACTATTTTACATTTACTTAGAATTAATTTCACTTGCCACTCTATCACTCAGTATCACTGAGGTGCTTCTTTGCAGTTGGCTTTCATTTCTCCTATTCTGAATAAATTAATATCACCTGAAAATTTCTGTTTATACACACACATCTTTCTTGAAACCTGGTTGCCAAAACTCACAGAATAACCCCTTGCACACAGCCTGCTTCAACTTCCCATGGCTTATTTTACCCCAAACCTGTCTCACCATTCTGCACAGCAGCCGCCAGGCCCAGCAGGAAACCCTCCTCTTCGGCTCAGTGCTGTGTCTGGCACACAGGCCCTGCGGCAGCAGCCACACTCAAGTCTTCGCAGTTTATGCCTTTGCCAAGAGTGATGCATTGTATTTAGGGTTCCACAGTGTTTTAAAAAGCAGTAACATACTACTGACTTCAAAACCAGAGAATGCTTACCTGTTGACACATAAAATTTTAAATGTGTACAGCTGTAATCCTTTTCAGCATGAGAAGATAAACATAAAGAATCTCTACACATTTACACATTTGAAACACAACCCACAAAATACCCTTTGATAATTCAGTTTATTTCTTGAAGATCAGTTGCCAATATCTCAACTAACTTAGAACTACATTTCCACTTCTTCTGTCCATTCAAGACAAGACTGAAGAGTGATATCCAGTAAAGCTCTTAGCCATGTTCTTGAATTTAAGCACACATTAGAATTCCTTGAGGTAAAAAATCCATACTTAAATCTAAAAGTGTTTGTCTACATTATTTTGTTATCAAAGGTTTCATCCCCTAACAGAGACAACCAAGCAAAACATGTATATAATTATTACCCTATCATGCTGCAATTTCAGCAACATCATCTTCAGTTGATATATTTCCACATCAAGTCCTGGAATATTTTAACTAGATTGTTTTATCAGGCACTTGGACTTCAGCAAGTATAAACCTTTAGGCTCATGTTAATAGCTCACTTTCAAAGTCCATTAGAATTGCTTACACATTGTGGAAAACTTGATTAACTGTGACAAAGGAGCACTCAGAACAAAAAATGCTCAAACTAGTCATGTCCTATAAAAATTAGAATCAGAAATGTACACACAACAGCATTTCAAGACTCCATAGAGATGGAAACAAAGGGAAACTTCTTCAGAAACTTCCAGTATATGCAATGTTTCTGTTATAAATTGACAACCTTTAATATCAAATTCCAGGTTATCACAAATGCAAGACTTTTGTACAATTACAGCCCATATTAGCAAGTGCAGTCAGGTACACATCACCTGATAATAACTACAACAAACAGCTAAGAATAGAGGCATATAAAATTAATAAGAAGTACTTAAAAAAATATGTTTTTCAAGACAATAGAAAATACACTTATTAGCACTTATTATTTTATTATGTCTACTTGGAATAAAAAAGTTAATCATGCATGTAGATCTCAGGTAAAAACCAGTTTAGGTTACATACATGTTACCAGTTTTTAATCTTATTGATGGAAAATGGGAAATCATATTTGTCTCTACATTAGAGAGACATGGATTTGACAGATGGACCACTTGGTGGATAAAGAACTGTCTGGATAGCCGCACTCAGAGAGTTGTGGTCAATGGCTCCACGTCTGAGCGGAGACCACCAGTAATGAGTGGCATTCCTCAGGGGTCGGTGTTGTGACCAGTGTTGTTTAACAGCTTTGTCAGTGACACGGACGGTGGGTTTGAGTGCACCCTCAGCAAATTTGCCAATGACACCAAGCCGTGTGGTGCGGTCAACACATTGAAGGGAAGGGATGCCATCCAGAGGGACCTTGACAGGCTGGAGAGGTGGGCCACTGCCAACCTCATGGAGTTCAACAAAGCCAAGTGCAAGGTCCTGCACCTGGGTCGGGGCAATCCCACCCAAGAACAAGTACAGACTGGGCAGGGAATG
>NW_010252419.1:0-248 GCF_000690775.1 Eurypyga helias
TGGAGGTGATGGTGAGGGTGGTGACGGTGATGGAGGTGATGGTGGTGACGGTGATGGTGATGGAGGTGCTGGCAGCCGCTCTGCTGGGGCCGGAGGCTCCTTGTCCCCAGGGCCAGTTGGGGACACAGGCGGTGGCTTGGGGTGCCGGGTGTTGCTTGGTCCCTGGCGCCTCGGAGCGCGGTGCGAGCAGGCGGCGATGCGCTGGCGGCCAAGGCGTGGGGAGGGCGGTTGGTGTCTTCAGCCACCCG
>NW_010252420.1:0-1067 GCF_000690775.1 Eurypyga helias
GTAGCTCCCCCCCCCAGGCACTGGAGACCACCAGGAAGAGAAAATCCCTGTGTAACTACAACAGGGAAGACACCGTTGGAACCGCCCTGGCTGGTGTGGAGAGAAGGGTTTAGATGGGCCATGGGGAAGGAATTCTTCCCGCAGAGGGTGGGAGCACTGGGACAGGTTCCCAGAGAAGCTGGGGATGCCCCATCCCTGGGAGTGTCCAAGGCCAGGCTGGATGAGGCTGGGAGCACCCTGGGCTATGGAAGGTGTCCCTGCCCGTGGCAGGGGGGAGAACTGGGGGGGCTTTGGAGGCCCTTCCCACCCAAACCATTCCATGATTCCATGATCTTGCAGTGCTACCCTGGCACCAAAAGGCAGCTCAGGAAGGCACGAGGCTGCTGAGAACTGGCCAGGGACAGCACAGACATGACCCAGGTGACCGACTTGGTCTCGGCCCAGTGCTCATGGCATCACGCGCTCCAAAGCTTGGGAGTGCGGCGTACGATGGGAGACGGGCAGCCAGCCTGTGGAGCACGAGGCTGGGGACTCCTGCTGCATCCGGGCCCGCAGGGGCGGTGGGATTCAGCAGAGGTGCTGAGGGAGCTGCCGGAGCCATCGTGACGCTGGTGCCTATTCCTGACGGGAAATCCCATGACGTGAGGGTCCCTGCCAAGTGGTCCCTTATGTGTCACACTTTTAGGAAGGGGAATCAGCCTTTCCCAGCCTTGTTAAGGCTGTGGAGCATGTCCTCTTCACATGCAAACATCTGGAGGACAAGAAGGCAAGTGGGAACACGGAGTAGGGATTTCCCAACCGCAAACTGTGCTTAACCAACGCAGTACGGCCGGGTTCTGCGGGCAAGGGGGGAGCGTTGGACACGACACACTACGACTGCAGCAAGGCTTCTGACACCGACTCCCACCACGTTCTCCTTTGGAAACCAAGGAGCTACGGGCCAGGCGTCCGGACAGCCGGGTGGGCTGAGAGTTGACGGAACTGCTGCTGAGAAGGTGATTACTGAGCAGTCAGCTGGCCATGAGCAGAGCGCTCTGTGCAGAGAATCATGGAATGGTTCAGGTTGG
>NW_010252421.1:0-2153 GCF_000690775.1 Eurypyga helias
CCGGGGCTCCAAGCCTGGGCCCATGGCCGTTCCGTTCCCGTGGTTCTCTCGGTGTCGGTGGCAAACCCGGGCTGGTGAGATGGGAAAAGTTCCGTGTGGTGCCTGGGGTAGATGACAGTATTTGGGGACATGGGTGGGCTCCGTTTTGGGAAGTCTGCAGGTGACGCCTTCCCAATTTGCCCAGGAATTCCCGACCTCCTGGAAGGGCTTGTTGCGGCCGTGAGGGAGTGACTTTATTAAGGTGTCTGGGTGTGTTTGCCACTGGAAATGCAAAGCCGTGGTTTGCGGGAGATGGCAACTGCGGCCGTTGACGCTCATCCCTTGGGAAAACCGGAGGTTAACTAGTTACTAACCCCCATGCTGACGAAGATGGGGTTGTTGTCGCCTTCTCCTGGGCCCCAGGAAGGAGTTTGCAATGCCATCTCGCAGACGTGCTGTTTGGGGTGGAATAGCTTTGGTTATTGATGTTGTATAACTTGCGATGGAGCAAAAACCTCTCTAAAGTTCGAGGCTTCATTGCTGTGGCTGTCTCGGTAAGGCCCACGTGCCCCTTTGCTCTGGAAACCCCTGTTTACGTGTGCTCTGTGTTTTCAGGAAGGAAAAACGCCAGCCTCCTGACGTTTGTCCCCGCTGGAAGCATCTGTGCCAGATGCTCTGCAGCAGGCGCTTGTACAGGCCAGAAGCTGCAAACCGCACCTTAACGTCCGCTGAAATCAGAGAGATTCCCATGCCTGCGTTGGTTGTGGATCTCGCGTACTGCTTGTGTTGGAGCAGAATGGAACCCTCTCCCGGTCTGAGCTCAGCAGCTCCCGGCTTTTCCTGGCTGAACACCAGGAGGAGGAGCAGAAGGTGAAGTTAAACTTCATCAGGAGCCTGGCACGTGAGCCACGCCAACGCTCTCGCCGCACCCGCAGGGTGCGAGGTCCGGGGTTGCGGTTGCCCCTCTGCTTCCTCTCCCTCCAAAAATCTTGAATTCCAGCCGGAATGAAGCAATTCCTATGTGTTGGTCTCGCTTTGCTGGGTGGCAGGAGGGAAGTTGGGGTGTTGACCCCTTACTGTGCGTTTCTGGGGTACGTGTTTTCTGCCGCCTGCACGTGCCTGTGTTCGCGGGGGGCCTGTGGAAGTTGGTGGAGGAGTGGAGGGAGGAACCGGCCGGCACTTTCTGTGCTGAAGTCATTTAGCATGTTGTCTGCAGGGAGAAGGAGGAGGTTCGTCTGCTGGTTAATTACCGGGTAGTTGGAGCTAGTTAAGGTAACGAGGAGTGAGGTAATCATGAAACAAAGTCCAAACCGTGGTCAGTCGTTAGGTCGGACAGTCTGTGCTCTCCAGCATCTCTTGAAATGTGTGTCGGTAGAGTCACGGTAGGGTCACAAAGCCTGAGAAACAGAGTAAGAAATGTATGTTTTGGGGTTAGACAAAGCTGGTTTAAGGGGTTCTGGTCATCTTAAATCCACGGATGCTTTCTCCTGCCCCTTCTGCTTTGCTTTTCTAACCCCCTCAATGTCCCAGTAGGTGAAATGTGCTCCAGATGCTGGAGATGAGACTTTGATTTTAGGCTCCCACCCCTCAACTGCAGATATGCAGTGTGCTGTCTCGGAACATCGCAACGGAGGGGCCAGGAAGGAGGGGGAATCACACCTGGGCAGGACCTTTTCCATTCGTGCTGCTGCCAGACAAATGTTCAAGTCCCGTTGTGTTCGTTGTTGCCTTTACAAATGGAGATTTCCCGTCCTGCAGGGTCCGAGAGCAAAGGGGCTGCTAGTTTAGTTGTGGAGGAGCAGCCAAAAGAACCCAAAGCCGTGGTTTTTCCGTGCGTTGAAGCTAAGGCTTCTTGCTGCAGTAAGACTGTTCTAAGGAAGTCAGGGTGTGCAGGAGGTTTGTGTCGTGCTCAGCCACCGGATGCTTCCGTTTCAGGTGAGCAGGGTGTGCGCTGGCTTTGTTTCTGGCCTGTGTCGTGAAATCATCATCCCTTTCGCTTCGTTAACGTGCCAACCGGATCCTGGGCTGGATCAGGAGCAGCGTGGTGGGCAGGGCAAGGGAGGGGATTCTGCCCCTCTGCTCTGCTCCGGTGAGACCCCCCTTGGAGTGCTGCATCCAGCTGTGGAGCCCCAACATCAGAGGGATATAGACTGGTTGGAGCCAGTCCAGTCCAG
>NW_010252421.1:2464-8747 GCF_000690775.1 Eurypyga helias
CCAGGCTGGATGAGGCTTGGAGCAACCTGGTCTAGTGGAAGGTGTCCCTGCCCATGGCAGGGGGGTTGGAACTGGATGATATTTAAGGTCCCTTCCCACCCAAACCATTCCATGATTCTGTTCTAACGAGGGTTTAACTTCTGCTGGCAGAGAGCGGCACTAAGGGAAGTGAGCGAGTGGCTGAAAGTTTCCGCTGTGTAGATGCTGCGGAGGTCGTGGTCGGGCAGCGTTTGGTGCCCTTTCCTCTGCTAACGAACCCGCTGCGCCTTCCTGCGTGTTGTCCGGTGAGAAGGCAGAATGACGGCTTCTCCCCCAAAAGCGCTGGGGCGCAGCGTGTGCTGCTGGTGCCGTGAAATCAAAGCCCTGGGCTGGGGGTGTGTTCACTGGCTTTAAGAAAACGGGATGCTTTTTGGACTATATGCGCTTTTTGGTCATTCAGAACCTTCAAAAACCCACGTGAGAGTGAGTTGCTGGTCAGGCTGTTGCGGCTGGGAGCTCCGACGCCGTGCTGGGGGGAGGCAGAGCCTTGTTTAGGCTGGTGTACTTGGCAGCTTTGCAGCAGTTCCTCGTTAATAGGCCGCTGATTAAGCCGAGGCTGTGCCTGCCAGCCCTCGCGCGCACGTGTGCTTGGACGTGTTTATCTGGTTGTAACCGTCTCTCTGGTTCTCCCTCACCTCCCGTCTGTCTGTTGTGTGTCTCCTCGCCTGTGTTGGTGAGGCGGAGCACAGCCTGCTGCTGCAGCTTTTGTTGATGAGCCTTTGGTTTGCCAGGGACGCGTGTTTGCGGATGTTTATCCATCTCTCTCCTCCCTGGAAGGAGCTTTACGCATTCCTGTCTCATTAGGGACCTCTATCTGTCTCTCTGTGATCCGTTCACGCTGCGCTTCTCTCCTAGAGAACCTCTCCTGCTGCAGTCTGCGTGGAAACCCGCTGCTCGTGCTTCCGCTCGCTCTGATGCCCCTCCTGTAGTTCAGAGTAGATAGGACTGTCGTGGTTTAACTCCGGCCAGCACAACGGTCTGCTGCAGGTTCTGGTACGAAAGGTCTGTGGGAGGAAAATCACCCCGTGCTGAGGAGTCTGTAAGTAGAGCCTTCCATCACCTCGAGTTAGGACACCGGGAGGTGTGATTTAAGGTGCTGAGCAAGCCACCTTTCCAGCCTTTCCGGTTGGTTTTGCTCACCCCCCCAGCCAGTAAAATCATCTTGGGATGCTTTTCTGCCATTTTAGGACCAAAACTAAAATTGAAAACAACTGCTCTGGAAGCTGGAGAGGCACACCCACGGTTCTGAGCACCGGTGAGAGGGCCAGGAGGCAAACAGGCAGCTGGAGCTGGAGGAGACTCCTTTCCCCTCCGCTTCCCGTGGTAACGCACGCGGTGTTGGCCGAGCTGCCCGCGGAGGATACCCTCGAGGACCAAACTCGCGCTGTCAGCGCGGGGTGAAGTCACGAGGCCGGTGTTTTGCTGAGCCGTGCGTGAGGGGGTTACTCTCGATGCTGAGAACGAAGCGAACGCTGCCAGATTGCCAAACCAGCTTCCTTTCGAGTGCTGCGTCGGGATTGAGGGGCAGGGGAAGGGGCAGGCCTGGCGGGGGGAGGAAGGTCAAGTGACCGCTCGTGTGCAGCCTCTGCTCGTGCCCTGGGCCTTCCAGAGCATCAGCAGCAGTTTCGGCCGGGAAACGCCAGCGACTTGACTCAGCAGCTCCGATAAATTGTGCCAAGTCATCGGAACACGCTTGGGGAGGGGGAAGCAGCTCATTTTGCTGACTGAAAAACACAAGTTCCCCGTTCGTTTTTAAAAAAATGTGTTGAGCTTGCTAGAGCACCAGCTTCAAGGTGCAGTTTTGGCCTCCTACGTCTGCAGGGCTCCGAAATGCCTCCCGCCAGCCTCCTGAGCTCTCGCACGCCTGCGTCGCGGTAGCCTCTGTAGATCAGCCGGGGAACAGCAGATTCGTAGCTGACTTGAGAGTCTCAGAACCGAACCGACTGCCCATGGCCAGAAAACAGGCCGAGACACTGCTTAGACGGCCTGGCTCTGCCTCTCCTGCTCGCTGAGATAGCCTGAGCTCCAGCTCTCCTGGCTATCAGCGCCTCGCCCTTGGCTTTTCTCTTTACCCCGAGTGCTTTTCCTTTCTCTTTCACAGAGTTGCCCTTTCGAAGGTTGTGCTTTTCCACCCACTCTTCTCGGTCACCTGGAGGGTGTTTTCTCTTTCTTTGCCCCATCCCCAGACACTGAAGAGGCCAGAAGCGTTGCCAGGCTTCTCCTGTCCAGCCTGGAACTGGCTTTGGGTATGTTCAGCTTGTACCTGCAGCGCATCCATGCTCCGGATGGCCTGCTGGGTCGGAAAACTGCTGGGAATGAGCTGAAAGGTGCTTGGGGGCTGGAACGCGGGTCTGCGGGGCGGCTTGCCGTGCTCATCTGCCGGCTCGGATGCGGTTGTTTTCCCCCGGGCCATCCCACATTCTTCCGAGCCCTGGGAAGCGTGCTGTCCAGCGACCGTCTCCAGCAGCAGAGCTCCGGCAAGGCTTGCGGCTGTCCCGCGCATTGAAATGTTTATCTCGTAGCGAGCAAGGCTGGATTTCACCTCCTTTGGTGGTGAGAAGCAGCCGCAGAGGGAGCTCCACTGTCGCGGGATGCGGCGTGAAGCCGCCTGGTGTTTTAGCAGTGGTGTCGTTTTTAATTCTTCTTCTTCTTTCCCCGCAATCGAACCTGAAAAGAGGTGACGGCGCAGCAGAAACATGAGCCAGTTGGTTGCAGCGCTGCAGGTTGTGGTTCAAGAAGGGCCACCGAGGTCTTTGCCAAACGGGGTCGAACGTTTTAAGGGTGTGAAGTGGCTCCGACTGTAGGTTGGGTTGGCGGCTGGAGGAGCTTCAGTCGTGCTCTTCAGCACCGCGCCTGCACCAGCAGCTTGTTCTGCTGGGCTGCAGCAGCTGAGGGCCCTTAAGCACATCCACTGGCAGCTCTTCCAGCAAATGTCTCTTTTTCTGAAGTGTAGTCAAAAGGTGGCTGCTTTGGGAACGAGGTTTGGGAGGGATGAGTCGGTTTTCCCTGTATCAGAAACAACAACTGGTGTTTGGATGCCTTCATCCCTGCTTTTCCCCTCCTGCTTCTTCCCTTTGACAAGGGAGTTGAAACTCGGTTATGGACTCGTCACCCAGGCTTAGGGAGAGGTTTGTTAGTTCATTCCTTCGTTAAGTTTGTTCGTTAATTGGTGGGTTGGTTGGCTCGCTTGGTCACTCTCTATGGGCATGCTCCGGCCTGGGGCATGATGGTGCTCTTGGGGCTCGCTGAGACTCTGGGGTGTGATGGTGCTCTTGGGACGTGCTCGGGCCCTGGCATGTGACGACGCTGTCGGGGCGCGCTCGGGCCCTGGGGTGATGGTGCTCTTGGGGCGCACTCAGGCCCTGGGACGATGGTGCTCTCAGGGCATGCTCAGGCCCTGGCATGTGATGACACACTTGGGGTGTGCTCAGGCCTTGGGGTCATCACTCTCTGGCTCTGACTCTCGCTACTCAGGACCCGGCTGTGTATCGCGTGGTGAGCAGTTGTATCATTTGGTTTATTTTCCATTCTTTTCATTACATATTATTATTAGTATTGTTAATATTATTAGCATCAATGTTTTATCCATTTCTATTTAGTCATTAAATTGTTCTTATCCCAATCCATGACCTTCTTCATTGTTCCTCCGCTTCTGCCCCCGTGGAGGATGGGGAGCGAGCAGCTGGGTGGTGCCTAATCGCACCGCCCCAGGCCAGGCCGTAATGCAGATCTGTATCTTGCAGCCTGTGCCGGGGCTCGGGGTGCTCACGGAGAGGGTCGGGGTGCTCACGGAGGGGGTCGGGGTGCTCATGGAAAGGGATGCTGGCCCAGGCAGCCGCTTTCTCTGTATCCCGCTCTCCCTGGGGCCGTGGGGGCTGGGTGCTCGCGCGGGGATGGTGTTTTCCCGGCGTGGCTCTGCGCCGCGTGTGCTGCCCGGTACTGACTGCCCTTGCTGTCTGGTCGAGCAGGTGTTCTGGCGCTCTGGGCCCTAACCACGCATGTGATGTATGTGCAGGATTACTGGAGGACCTGGTTAAAAGGGCTGAGGTTCTTCCTCTGCAGCGGGATCCTCTTCTCAGCTCTCTCCGTGGTGGGATTCTGCACGTTCCTCGCTCTGGCCATCACCAAGCACCAGTGTAAGTAACGTGCTGGGATTACTGGGGTTGGATGGGACGGAACGCAAGAGCCCGCGCAGCCGAGCTGGGGGTGCTCCTGCCATCTCTTCCAAGAGGTATTAGGGGATTTTTGGGGAGCGGCTGCCGGGATGCCGTTGCCTTTCGCTTCCCTGCTGCGATATCTTGGTGACCCAAGAGGAATTCTGCCGCCCAGCGAGTGCTGCTCCCTGGGGACGTCTGCAGCTCTTCGATGGGTGCCTTGCAAGGCTGGTCTGTAGGACTGCTGGCAGCCAGTCCCTGTTTTCCAGCCTCGTTTCCTAGAGGAACTGGAATGTACTCATTTCTATGGCAAGTCGAGGGAGCGCTCAAACAGTGTCTCTTCAGCGCTCGTGAATCAGGTGGGTGAGGACGCTGAAACCCGAACGCCGTGCCAGCAGGGCGAAACTGCCTCCTGAACTCCCCCCGCTCGTAAAGCCACGTTGCTGTGAAATGCTTAACGGGGGAGCGTTGGCCTGATTCCTCCCAGGCAGGAAGCCGGCGCTGCGTTGGTTTTAGAAGGTGTCAGCGCTGGGGCTGATGGAGGTGGAGCGGCCTGGTGGGGGTGAGCAAGCTGCGTTGGGGTCACAACCCACCAAAAGCCCTTGGCTTGGCCTGAACATGCTCCCTGTGGAGACTGGGCTGCTTCCGCCTCGGGGAAGGGGCTGAAAATCCTTGTGCACGACCGTCAGGAACACAAATGGAGGGAGAAAACTGGATGTTTTTCATTACCTCCTTTCTTGGAGACGTGAGGAAAACATGGTTTGGGGAAAACGTAGGGGTTTTTAGGGCAATGGAGGTATTTTAGGGAAAGCCTTAATTCTGGGGGAAAGTGTGACCCCTGCAGTGTTATTTAGGTATGGAAAGTTCAGGAATGGGATGCTTAATGAGTAGGATGGAGTGAGTATTGCGTCGTGTGGTCTTCAAACAGCACATCTATCTCTTTTCATAGGGACCAAGCGGCTGCGCGCAGAGGTGGGGTGGTTTTACACGTCAGGTTACGTAGTTCAAAGTGGCTGACATCTCTAGAACAAAAAAAAAAAACCCTAAACGTTGAAAGTGAAAAGGGAGAGGGCTGATGTGCACTCAGAAAGCACAACTGTGCCCGCACGACGTCAGAGTAACCCCCACGCAGAGGCAGTTTGGTAAGAGAAAAGGAAGAAATGGGTTTGTTTACACAGGTTGTTGGAAAAGAGGCTTTTGGTGTCAGTCGCTGCCATGCCATGAGCACGCGCTGCGCTGACCTGCAGCGGTCGCAGCGGTTGGTGAAGCATTTTTTAGGACGAGGATATGTTTTACTTCCTCTGTTTCCACCCCACAGCCCTCTCCCCGTGGGCAATTTGTCTCCCCTTGCCGTGGCAGGGGAGGAGGGAGCAGTGGAAAGGCAGGGAGAGAAAAATCAAGAGCTGCAGGTTTGGGATGGTTTTCTTCAGCCGCATGTTTCCACCACCCAGGGATCCACACAGACGTCATCCTTCGGGCCCTATGGTGAGTTTGGGTGCCCGGCAGGGCGGCCCTACAGCCTTCGGGAGCGGCCTCTGGAGAGGACGGTGACCCCGATCAGGCAGAGATGAGGGAATGTTATGATCCAAGTGGAGATGGCTGGGAATGAGGCGCTGATGAGGCCTTGCTCCGCCTGCAGCGTGATGAGATGCAGGCTGAAGAGCTCCCAGAATTTGGGGGGCTGAGCTGGGTTCTTCTTGGCAGCACTGCAAAACGGGATTTTGAACTTCCCCTCCTAGCCCTGACTGATCCCAGAAGCTACTACCTGTCGTGCGTCTGGAGTTTCATCTCCTTGAAATGGGCCTCCCTGCTCAGTTTGTACGCGTACCGGTACCGGAACGAGTTTGCGGACATCAGCATCCTCAGTGACTTCTAACGCTTGGACTTCGATCCCGCCCGGAGGTGCTGGATGCTTGACTCGCCCTGTGGTACCCGCGAGACGTACGAGAGGCGGAGGAGGCGCCCACCCAGTGCTGCTTGGTTTGTCTGTCCGCAGTAGGGGTTTTTCTTAATTGCTTTTACCCCAACTAACGATGTCCATCTCATCCTTCCCTAACTTCCCTGGCGTCCCTGTGTCTGGTCCTGAGGGG
>NW_010252421.1:8784-12087 GCF_000690775.1 Eurypyga helias
CAGCAGGCCTAGATCCGCGCTTGGCATTGCCCCGGCATCCTGGGGAGCTTTTAAGTGGGGAGGAAGCCCTGCGGCCCCCCCCAGGAGCTTACAGGGTGATGTGGCATCCCCACATCTTGTCCCGGTGGGTGCCCCAGATGCACGCGGCAAAGAGCTGCTGTGTGCAAGTCGGCTCCTTTGCACTGCTCCGCCGGGGGAGAGAGGAGCCAGGGGAATTCCCTACCTACCCTCCAGCCCCCGTCGTCAGTGTTTCCTCCTCCCGCGCTGTGCGCTCAGCTCTCTCCTGGGGTCTGGCTGAGCCCCGGGGGATGGGCCAGCAGCGGAGAGGCTCTGGTCACCTGGAGGCTCTGTCGGAGGTGGACGATGCCGATTCTGGCTGCCATCCAGCGTCGTTTTAACAGGCAGCTTACCTTTAGCACTCAGATTTGTAGGATGTGGGATCAGGTGTTGGGGTGAAAGAGGCGCTGGGCAAACCCCAGCCTCTGCAGAAACATCGGTAACGGTGGAAAAGATCTTTCCGTAGGCAGTAGGGCACTTCCGTGTCCTGGCTCAGCTTCCCTGGCACAGCAGGATGGGAGAGGGACGAGACATCGACCTCTAAAATAAGAAAGGTATCCAGAGAAAGGCTGGGCGCTCGTGCCGTCAGCGGAGCGCTGCCAGATCGGGCTCGACCCACACGCTTTCCCTCTGCGTCTCGGCCGTGCGCGGCGCTGCCCTGGCAAACCGAGAACCTGAGGGATTTGGCCTCTTCCAGCCCCGTGGTTTGCTCCTTGTCCTGAGAAACTGGAAACCCTCAAGCGTTCACGTCTTCCCTTGGCACCTGGATGCGCTTCAGACCCACTGAAGGGTTGGGGCTGCCGCTGGGCAGAGTCCAGGCCGGGGTTGTGCCGCTGTGCCAGACGGTGCTGGCTGCTGCCGACTGGAGATGGATCGTTCTGGAGGTGGGTGCGGGGAGGCAGGAGAAGCCCCTTCCCCTGCAGAGCGAGGGCAGGTGGGTTTTAGGGCAGGTGGGTTTTAGGGCAGGTGGGTTTTAGGGCAGGGGGGTTTTAGGGCAGGGGGGGTTTAGTAGGGCAGGTGGGTTTTAGGGCAGGTGGGTTTTAGGGCCATGGTTGTCCTGCCTCTTCTCTCAGTGCTGCTGGAACCTTCCCTGAAGTGTTTTTTCGGGAATCTGTGGCAGTGGGTGTGGAACAGGACCCGCTCAGGGCTTGGTGACCAGGGGAGGTGAGAGTGGAATGTCCTACGTGCTCTCTCAGCCCGGCTTTCTCTCACGCCGCACAAACCTCCTACCCAGGGGCTGTGCCGCTGCCCGGGCGCGTCTCGGACTGCCCTTATCCCAGCAGCGCGCTCCGAGCTCCGTGCGAGTCCCTCCACCCGCACAGGCTCCGTCACAGCGGCGCTTTGCTCTGGGAGATGAGCGGTTCCAGCAGCAGGGGCCGAGCTGAGCTGGGGAGGGCGTTTGGAAGTGTTTGGCCACACGTTCTCCTGGTTTTGGGGCAGGAAAATCCTCAAGCGCCTCAACTAGATCGAGGAGCGCCTTCGGGCCGGCGCGTAAGCCGAGGTTACAGAGCCCCAGCGGCACCTCGGGCTCCTTCCCAGGGCACATCCCAAAGTCCTCGGCTCCCCCGGAGAGTCTTACGGTTTGTTTGTGTGACTTGGCGATCCCCCTACCCACCGCTCGCTGCGTCCAGGGCCCGTTTTCCGCCTGACTGGTTGTGGCTCCGGGGTTTATACTCGCATCTCGGCTTCCGAAGAGGCGGTGTGTGTGAATCCGTCGTCTGTTTTCACGTTGTCTGTGCTTCGCTTGCACGCTCGGTGTCAGATCTGGCCCTGGGGGGGGGGAGGCTGTAGTTCGCAGCGGGGTTCGTTCCTGTGTATCCCAGCGTCTCCGTGTACTAACCACACTCTGCCTTGTACGTGCCACCGCGGTCAGAGCCGAAATACAGTCGCCTTTCTCACCAAACCCGCCCTTGGAGTGATTTTTTTTTCCTCCCTACCGAGTTGTTAAATTCCACCTCTCTCCCTCCCTTGCTGCCAACCTGCCGGAGCGTCGCTCCGTGGGAAGGGCGGGGGTGAGTTGTACGAAACGCTTCTGCTTTCTGGGGTGATGTGGAGCCCGAAATTTAACTGGCGTGCTCTGTCCTTTGCATCTGTCTCTGCACCCCCAACATCTAGATCCACGGGTAGCGATGCCTAATGGTTCGTTTCCTGCTCCCCCAGCATGATGGATTTAGATTGGGTATCAGGAAGGAATTCTTCCTGCAGAGGGTGGGAGCACTGGGACAGGTTCCCAGAGGAGCTGTGGATGCCCCATCCCTGGGAGTGTCCAAGGCCAGGCTGGATGAGGCTGGGAGCAACCTGGGCTATGGAAGGTGTCCCTGCCCATGGCAGGGGGTGGGACTGGATCATCTTTAAGGTCCCTTCCAGCCCAAACCATTCCATGATTCTATGTCAGCATGTGCTGACTATCCAGGTGCTGATCCCATCGATCCAAGGCAGCTTTGGTTTGTTTTCCCATTGGCCTCTGGTTTATTCTCCCCTCGTCCACAGCCTGAGGAGCTTATCCAACCTCCGGGGTGGCTCACACGCGTTTCGTCCAGGCTGCGTCCATCTGAACACAGAGGGGTTCGGATTGAGCCATCGGTGTCCTAAAGGATGGAGAAAAAGGGATGCTGTAGCCTAGAAAAACCCTTTTTGTGGGATTTCAGAGGTGCAGCCAGAGCCTGGTGTAAACATCCTGGGAATCAGGCTGGGTGGGACAGGGCAAAGAGCCCGTCGCTGGGAATCGCAGACGGGGCACGGCTCAGGGCTTCCGTATCCAGCCAGGCTCAAACCCGTCTCCAGGCGCTGCCCAGGCTCCTGTCGCTCCATGAGCGTCTCCTGCCCTTCCTGCCCAGCCCTCAGTGGAGAAACCCACCCCCACCCCAGGGTGCTGCACCCTGGGGGGCACCTGTGGGGCGTGGAGTCACCCCCCTCCCAGAGCAGCCTTGCCTGGCTTCCCCTGGGGGGATGCGAATTCCTGCACCCAAGATTTCCAAATCCCAGTTCTGCCCAGTGCCACCAGTCCTGGCACCAGTGCTGGGACCGGATCCCTGTGCCCCCACCCCAGCCAGATCCCCCGGGTCAGTGGGGTTTGGGATTAGGGGAAGCCCAGGCATCCTGATTCCTGATCACCTGGTCTCCGTGGCCTTGCTGGGGCTGGGGGGCGTGGAGCGGTGATTGGAACACGAGGAATAAATTCGGGAAGCGCTGGGACAGCGTCTCGCCTTCGATGCTTTTCCTGCGGGAGGGGAGAGACCCGGGCTC
>NW_010252421.1:12145-12578 GCF_000690775.1 Eurypyga helias
CGCGGCGGCACCACTGGCCACCTCCTCCAAAGGGACCTGGAGCGGCTTCCCTGGGGGTTCCTGGGGTGAGAGGTGAGACCCTTCCTGCGGGGGAAGGGGAGTGGTCCCCTCCGCCCTGGAACAAGCAGCTTTCGGCGGCAGCGTGGGAAGAAGGAATGCGGGATGGAGCACCCATGGGTGCAGGGTGGGCAGTGGCCAGTGGAGGGCAGCAGTGGTCTGGCCATGCCTGGGAGGCGGAGCTGGGGCCCCCTTAGGAGCAAGATCTTCATCCCCTGACCCCCCATCCCAGGGATGCGTACCCAGTCGGTGGTCTCCTTGGCATTCCAGCAGGGTGACAGGGCTGGACCCCTTCGGGGACCCACTGCGGTGGCCCCACTGCCCGGCCAAGCCCCCCGTTTCCTTGCAGGTTGGGGTTTGCAGAAGCCCTGGTTTC
>NW_010252421.1:12687-12915 GCF_000690775.1 Eurypyga helias
TGGCCCCGATCCCAGCTCATCCCTGATGAAATCCCGGCTGGTTTTGTTCTGAGGAGCCACCGAGTCTCTGCTGCCAACGGGGAGGTGACGAGGGCTGACATGCAGCTGGGGACGCCACGGGAGCCCTTCCCGGGTGGGTATCTCCCACCAGCCCCTTTCCCTGTGCCAGGTCCGGAGATTGAGCCCAGAGCTCAGCCCCAGCCCCTGACACGTGGCGTGTCCCGGGCT
>NW_010252421.1:12980-14490 GCF_000690775.1 Eurypyga helias
TTGGTCAATCCAGACACCCTCCTGGACTGCCCCAGTTCGGGAAAATCCTCCTCATCCCCTGGGAAAAGGCTTCCCGCCCCTGCTGTAAACCAGGCAGGGCACCAGCCCAAATCATCTGCTCATCCCTCCGGCGCTGGGACAAAGGGGAGCAGAGGTTCCGTGGGGCTCCAAAGAGCCAGAGCAACCCCCTGGGCAGACCCCAGAGCCCCTGCTCTACCTACCAGCCTCCCCAGGTTTTGGTGATCCCAGCCTCCCCAGGTTTTGGTGATCCCAGCCCCGTCCTTAGGATAGACCAGGCTTTACCACCCAACAGCTCTTTTTCCGTGCAGCTTCCCAGTTTTCCCTTGGGGGAGCAGCAGCGTTCCCATCGGCTGGGACTCCGCAGCATCTGCGGGATTTGGCGCCTGCGTTGGGGCTCACAGGAGCCCTTTGGGGTTGGAAGGAGCCCAAGCCCACCGGGAAGGCTCTTATCTCCAGCCCCTTACCACTCCTCCACGCCGCTCTCCCAACAGCTTGATGGGACCCACCATCGGGGTCTCGGCACCCCCCCAGAGGGTCTGTTCCGTGCCCGTGTCCATGGCCCCGATCCCACCTTCCTGCCTGAGCAGCGCTTGGAGAGATTCAAAGCGATATTAACCAAAACAACAGATTTTTTGCGTTTTAGCAATCTGCTTTCAAGATGTGGGGAGGACGGAAGCGGCGTTTCAAAGGCCCCGAGCGCTGCAGCCCCGCCAGACGTGGAGGCCTCGGCAGATGAGCTGGAGCTGCTGACTGTGGGCCCTCGGAGGTGGGTTTGGGTGGAGAAGGATGCTCCGTGCAGGCCGGGATCACGCTGCCCTCAGTGTGTTGTGTCCGTAAATCACAGACCCGTAGGCTGGTTTGGGTTGGAGGGACCTTAAAGCCCCCCCAGTGCCACTCCCTGCCACGGGCAGGGACACCTTCCATAGCCCAGGGTGCTCCAAGCCTCATCCAGCCTGGCCTTGGACACTCCCAGGGATGGGGCATCCACAGCTTCTCTGGGAACCTGTCCCAGCATTCCCACCCTCTGCGGGAAGATCTTGGCTGTGTCCTCTAAGTGGGCCCTGGGGGTGTGCTGAGGGGTGTCCGACAGCTCCGCGTTGTGGGGCAGAGCCTGGGGGTCCATGGAGCTGGGGCAGAGGTCTGTATCCATCCTTGGGATGGCCATGGGATGGTGCTGGGAGGGACCAGCCCTGTAGGTAAGGGGATACAGTGTCTTCCCCGATGCCAGGCTCCTGTTCCTGTGGGGATGTCCACGCATCCAGCCGGATGGTGCCGCGTCAGGTCTCATCCTGCCCCTTGGCCAAAGCTGGGCTTGCAGGACGTGGCAGTATGGCTGCTGGGAAGGGGAGTCTGTCCGCGACACGGAGCAGAACAAGGGAGAGGGGACCCTTTCCAAGCCCTGCGGACAAGGGGGGGAAGCCTCAGCCACGCGTGGGGCACCGCTCCATGGAGCATCCCTGCGCCCATGTCCCCCTGGATGCACGCGCAG
>NW_010252421.1:14838-16294 GCF_000690775.1 Eurypyga helias
ACGTGGCCGGGAATAGTGTTTGGCGTGGCCAGTCTGGGGTAAAGGAGTAAAAATAGGCCTGAAGGGACCTTTGGGTCGTCTTAGGGCTGGCACCCTCCTCACGGCAGGGACAACGGCACGGTCTCGCTCCATAGCCCTGCATCCAGCCCCGTTCCTGAGCGTGGCTCTGGATCTGCGTGGGGTGGAGAGGCCAGGACAACCTGCCCAAGGTGAGGGAGACTCCCTGCCTAGGACCTCTGCAAGTAACCCCAGGGGTGTCTCCTTGCTCCCACAGGTCATTTCCAAGCTGGATGGGTGCTGGACCCACGGACGTGAGCCCAGGCCGGGTCCTCCTGGTCATCTCCTTCAGCACTAAGTCCTGCCAGGCCTCCAAGGGAATTCCTGGTCCTGCCTGGAGCCTCTCACACGCCGACAGTCAGAGGTGGGTTTTGGGAAAAATTAGCAGTGGGTTTAAAAGTCCCCAACTGAGCTGCTTCAGTGTTGGGATGAGCTAACTGGAGCGCAGACGGAGCTGGGAAGCAGCCACGGTTTGTGTGTGTGTGTGGGGGGGTTGAGCATCGCACACGGAACTGGGAATAGTTATTTTTAGGACATCTTTCAGTTTGGAGAAGAACCAAGTGAGTAAAATGGTTCAGTATGGTTCCAGGGTTTAACAAGGAGGCTGAAAATTGCCGGGTGGAAGAGGAGTATCTAGGAAGAGCCTTTGAGACAATATTTATGGGGAGCAATGATGTGCAGCCAAAAGGAGCCAAACCACGGCTTTGCGAAGAGGTTTTCGGGTGGCGCTGGCACCTCCACGGGGTTACTCGGCAGTTTGGAGCTGGCTGGAGGGTCTGGTCCTCTCCGGGGAGAGCCCACGCTGCGGGCTGGGAGCCGAGCTGGCCTGGCAGCTCCCTCCATGGAAGGAGTCGTTGTTTATCTTCCTCCTAAACCAGGAATGAGCGAGGGAAGGCGTTAAAAAAAAGGGCTAAAAAGCCAAGAACGAACTGGAATAGCGACTGCAGCATAAACCACGACTGCAAACGGAGAGGCAGGCGAGGAAATGGGTGTCTTCCCCCTTGGGCTGGGAGATGCTCCACCAGATCCTGTTTGCTCCATGCCTGATGCGGCTGGAAACCGTTCACGGAGCCAGGACGTGTCTCTGGGCTCTCAGCTCCTCCGCACAGTTCAGCAGTTTAAAGGCCCTGGCAGGGGGGAGAAATTATTCTGGGAATGATTCCTTTAAAAGTCCTGGGGGGCGGTAGCCGGGTCCTGAGGCTGAAAGATCAACCCCCTTAAAAGAAAAGTGTCCCCCCTCTGTCCCCGGTGCCTGGAAGGTGGAGCGAGTCTGGGATGGGCAGGGTCTGGGTTGCCCAGGATCTGAGATGCGCAGGGTTTGGGATGGGCAGGATCTGGAAGGCCCAGGGCTTGGGATGCCTAGGGTCTGGGGGGCACAGGATATGGGATGTCTAGGGGC
>NW_010252421.1:16357-18518 GCF_000690775.1 Eurypyga helias
GGTGGGCAGGATCTGGGATGCCCAGGGCTTGGGATGGGCACCCCAAAGCCCACCAGGTCAATACATGCTCTTCCTCCTTTCCAAATTGGATTTGTTTGTTTGTTTGTTTTCCCGCTCTGGGGAAGGTTTGCTCAGTGGGATGGGATCAGCCAAATTCCAGTTGGGAGGCAGCTTCACCCGGGAAGGGGATTGGGAAAAATGGGATGTCCACCTTGCAAATGCCAGAGGTGCAAGAAGACATCACAAAGAGGGATTTTGTGTTTCCAAATGTTGAAATGATGGTTTGGTTCCGTGTTTTTTGTTATTCTGGTTTTTAACGCATCCAGGTCTTGCACTCAGCCATCCGGGTCCTCTCTCCCTGCCGATGCCTTCGCGTTGCCGTCACCTTGTGTCACTAGGGAATTGCTTTTTCCTTCTTCCTGGTAAGGAAATGAAAACATGGGGAAGCCTGTCCCCAACCAGCCCCCAAGGGACCCCAATCCGGTGTCAGTCCCTCTTCCGTGACAGCCCCACGGCTCCCCTTTTATCCCATTCCTTCCCCAGTTCAGCCCCTCTTTGTCTCCCGTTTACTTCCAAGTGCCTATGGAGCAATTTATCAGGAGTGTTAATAAAGTCCAGACAGAGCTGGGCTGCGCAGCCTTTGTGCCCAAAGCAATCTCTGATCAAAGGCAATTATCGAGTTGGCCCAAGGTGAGCTTGTTCTCTGCCACTTTTATCCAATTATCTCCCTACCTTTGATACTTCTTCCCTTCCAGATTTCCTCCAGGCCCTCGCACGCCGCCAGGGTCACACTCTCTTGCCTCTCTCCCCCCCCTAAAAGCTCCGTATTTACCGTCTTTCGTTTCCTTTTCCACGTCACGGTGTTTGTATTTCTCACAGGTCGGGGTTTCGGTGCTCCGGCACGCAATGCTCACGGAGGTTTGCCTTCACCTCCAAGGTGCTCACTCCCCAAACCACCCTCATCCTCCTCGCTGGATCGTGGAGTCGTTTGGGGAGATGTCTGAATTATCCTTAAGCTCGAGCCTGTCTGCACTGCACCGATGGAATCTTCTTTTTTTGCCCCCTTTTAATGTTCAGCTGAACTTCCATAATTCACCCCAGCCTGGGACAATTCTGACTTTATCCCTGCAGAGCTCTCCAAGAAAGAGACGTTTTCTTGGGTTCTTTTCTACTTGTAAATGGAACTTTTCAATGGGGTTTTCCCTCTCCCTGAAAGGGTCTTGGTTGCTCGGTGTGGGAAAGGAACCGTTGAGAGAAGACCCGACCGTGGTCTTTGGGGGCTGATTTACGGAGGAGAGGGATGCTCTGCTCTTCTCCAGCCCGGATGGGAAAAGAAGTAATAGGCTTAAAGTACAGCAGGGATGTAGGTTGGGCCTTGGGAAGGATTAGTGAGGGCACTGGGTTGCTGTTGTGGGCTCCTGTTGCTGCTTTCAGACCTGACGGGCACGTGCAGACACGGCAGAGGCACAACCTTGGGATGGAGGGACACGTGGGTCAACCTCTCCAAGTCATCTCCGCTGCAGTTTTCCATGACTTGACCTTTTATCCCATCCAAAACTGCTGAATTTGAAGTCACGAGTGGTTTGGAGTGGATGGAGCGGGATGTGTCAGCTGGCCTGAGACACGGGGCTGGAGGGGCTCCACGGCCAGCCCTGCCCCCCGGGGCCAGCGCCTTTCCCTGCAGGTCACCTCTTGGTGCTTGAATCTGCTCCGTACATCCCTGATTTTTCCACTGTTAAGGTCTGCCTGTGTTTCCCCAACTCTTGTATTTCTCCAGGCATTCCCCAACACCATCCCTGCCTCCGCTCTGTCCCTCGGGCACCCCCGCGGCTCAACGCACGCCCACAAACCCGTGAGATACCGACTGTCTCTACCCCCCCGGCTCCGGTTTGTCGCCGGGTAACCCCGTCCCAACGCAGCGATGAGCCGCTGGCACGTGATGGGAGGGCAGGCAGAGTCCTGGGGTGTTTGGGGGTACCAGCCGCAGCCCGCCTGTACACGTGGCACTGGGCGAGCGGCTCGATCCCACCGTGCTGCACGGCACATCCCTCTTTTTCATAAACCCCTTGAAGTCATCTCCAGATTTTGCGGCTCGTGCCCCGGCCTTTCCCTCCTTTAAATCCTGCTTGGAAGCTTTTAGCTGATCCGTTAGCCCAATAAA
>NW_010252422.1:0-622 GCF_000690775.1 Eurypyga helias
CCCCTCCCAGCATGTCTAGACAGCGGGGAGACGCTGGGGTTTGGGCTCAGGCACGCAGAGGAGGGTGGGGAAGAGCCGGTTACCAACCTTTCCCCTCCCTGGGGAATTCACCTGGCTGTCTCCCCTAGGCCCTCTTTTTTTCAGGGCTTAAAAACCTTTCTACAACTGAGCATTTAGATGGGTTTTTTTGTTTTATTTAATACAAGGTTTTTTAGAAGACTTTTGTAGCTCTTTGGTATTCATACTTATTGCTAATTGTTTGTAAATCTATTTATTTTTTAACCTGTGGGGTTTTTTTTCATATTTTGGAAAAGTCTGGTTTTATATCCTGACAGATTTGTCAAAATAAAGACTTGCACAGATAAAGGGGTGAATGTGTGGGGAAGAAGGGGGTGGCCCTAGACCCCTGCCCCAGTGCTGGGAAGGGGGGGAAGTGGGGAAAGCCGATGCCCAGAGAGGGCTTAGATCTGAGGGGCACTGCCTGTCCCTGCAGCTGCAGGGGTGCTTTTAGAGGGGGACAGACAGTGGCACGTAGAAAAATCTCTGTGCTGGCACCACTGTGCATCCAAGGCAGAGCTGGCAGCGCCCTGGGAAGTGCTGAGTGTGCACTGAGGGCACCCCC
>NW_010252422.1:730-1133 GCF_000690775.1 Eurypyga helias
GTGTGCACTGAGGGCACCCCCGAGGTAGGACAGCCCTGCCTGGGCTCAGAGGAGGTTCCCTGCACCCCGTGACCTCTCTGGCTGAGAATAGCAGCGGGGTCTGTGCCTCAGCACAGGACTGGTGTCATTACAGACTGGATGAGTGACCTGGGAAGGGCTCGGAGTGCCCAGATGTGGGACCCAGCACCCCGTGCTGAGGTAGGGACAAGGTCAGGGCTGGCCCTGGATATCCCCAAGTCCCAGTTGCAGTGCCCGGGGCTGCCTGGCAGCAGAGTTCCCAGCCTCCGAGTCCTCACGCTTTCTTGGGCACATTGGTGATGATGGGCTTGGGGCGGGTTTTGAAGAGGAGCTTGGTTTTGATGAGGGCGGTGACGGCGTAGTGGGTGTGCAGCCCTGTGGGACC
>NW_010252423.1:0-7877 GCF_000690775.1 Eurypyga helias
CTCGCTTGCGTGCAGCCCCCGCCAGCCCCCCAGCGCCATGGCCGACGAGCTCGACTTCACCACGGGCGATGCCGGCGCCTCCTTCACCTACCCCATGCAGTGCTCGGCGCTGCGGAAGAACGGCTTCGTGGTGCTCAAGGGGCGCCCCTGCAAGATCGTGGAGATGTCCACCTCCAAGACGGGCAAGCACGGCCACGCCAAGGTGAGCGGCCGCGGTCGGGCTCTGCAAGCCCGGATCTGTTGCACAGCCCGCAGTGTGTGCTCCTGCGGCTCCCCGCCCCCCCCGCCTGCGGCTCCCGGCCCCCCGAGCAGCATCGCTGGCTCGCTGCGTGCCTGGCCGAGAGGGAAGGGTGTAGCGTTTCATTTGGCAGCGTTCTGTGTCCTGCCTTTGCTTTTCTCGCAGCGGTGTCTCGTGTGTCTCTTCAGTCTGGAGTTAGCTCGGGGGTTTCCAGTAATGTAGAGGAAGATTGAGGACAGGGGGTTGGGTTGGTTGGTTTTTGTTTCTCCGAACTTGTTAAAAAGCTGTAATGCTGATAGCGATAAAACCTGTTTCTGTAGTGGGGGTAGAGTAAGTTCTGGAAGGGGGGCTGATGAAATCAGTAGGGCGTGGTTGGATTGTGCTGTCGCTACCCACCAAAGCACTTTTGTGTCTGCCTGTGCTAGCAGAGTTTCACTATTGCAGCGCTTACTTCAGCCCTTACTAGAAGTGCCCGTGTTCTGTTACGTAATCCAGAAGAGCTCAGCGGACAACCTGGCCCTATTTTGCTGGTTTGCCTTGCTGCTGCTTTCCTTTTTTCAGCACAGAGTGAGGAGTACCTTCCCCCTCCTGCGTCCCAGCAGGGACGTTCTTAGGCTGCTCTCTGAGACTGCAGTTCTGCTGCCTAAGCAGTTGGCTTATGCAGCTGTCCAGAGCTTGGACGGAGGCTACACTCCCCCTTCATTCATTCAGCATCACTTTATGGTTGGCATATTAGAGTTTAGAGACAGATCTATTACAAGCATGGGCTGATTAAGAGTTTTAAGTTTCCTCAACCTTGTGTGATATATGTAGGTGGGTAAAGTATTTAGGGTTTATCAAAACTGGAGTATACCAAGCTCTTGCCAGTATTTTTTCTTTTCTCCTTTTCCTTGCTTTTTTTATAGCCTGTTTTATTAAACAGTTTTCTTAAAATACTGAAGCAGTTTTAAGAGTGAAAGGGCCTGAGAAGAACAGTCTGTGAACTGGTAATCTGAGTGCTGGCTGCAGTGGACAGCTGCTGCTAGCATAAAGAGAGGTGGAGCTGCTTTAATCTCTGTGCATGACCACCTCTTCTTTTTTTCCTAACCTTCACGTTGTTACCAACACGGTTCTGTGGTTCTGTTTCTCAGAACAGCTAGAACTTGAAGTAAGTGTTCTCTTAACAGCCACATACTCCAAGCTCTGGCTTGTTCCTGTAAAACTACAGATGGCTATGGAAGATAACGGTGGCTGTTCTCATGTAGTATTTCCATGGTGTGCTGCGAACGGGAGTAAGCGGCTTTCCCTCAGTGCTTGGGCTGCTTTCAGACCACAAGCAAAAGGTCTAGGCAGAATCTGGTATTACATGTGATCTCAAAACTGCCTGGAATCAGCAATACTGATGGCAACGACATCTTGCTTCTCTTGGACCAACAGTAACTGATATTATTTCTATGTTTTCTTGTAGGTCCACTTGGTTGGTATTGATATCTTCACAGGTAAAAAATATGAAGATATTTGCCCATCAACTCATAATA
Source organism: Eurypyga helias (assembly GCF_000690775.1). Lineage (NCBI taxonomy): Eukaryota > Metazoa > Chordata > Aves > Eurypygiformes > Eurypygidae > Eurypyga > Eurypyga helias. The sequence continues at coordinate 1,756 of NW_010252423.1, forward strand.
TGGATGTTCCAAATATCAAGAGGAATGATTACCAGGTGAGTTAATAGTCACTGTGTCCTCCCACACATGAAGAGGCTTTATACTCCTAGTAACACTTGTAAATTCTCTTCATCTTGCCTCTCAGTTAATAAAGTGTTTGTCAGAATTAATGAAACTTGCCTGTCTAGACATGACATTGCTGAACTCGTAGCATTTACTGGATTGTTACAACTGTCAGAGCCCACTGATGGAGATCTCCTTACTGTACTAACCACCTCATGTTATAATAGCAATCTTTAGAAATTACAGGTATTAGACAGAATTTAGAACAACATCTTTTATAGCACATGTTGCAAGGTCACTTCTTTATTTTTTTTGTGATACTGGCATCCTTTAGAACCTGGAGAGAGGTTATGCCTGCTGCAAGTTGTTATTAGTTAAAGGATAATCAAGATCTTACTTCAAGTAAAGCGCATATAGTCATTTATAATTTCACCCTTACATAGGGCAGATGAATCAGTGAGACAGTCTTAATCTTCATCTGATGCCAATTCTGCCTTGGTGCAGTGCTTTCTGCTCCTTGGGTGGAAGGTGGCTTTCGTTGGCCTTGAGTAATTTTGGTGCTTCTGAAATACATGTATGGAGGGAACTTGACTTCTGTAATGCCTCCTGTGATGTGGATAGTGAGCTCTTAAAAACAGCACAATTCAGGATCCGAGTTGTAACATGTCAGCTATCTTCCCGTTGTCCTGTGAGTAGTTCTGATCAGGGATTGATACATGCTCCTCAGTTGGAAAGCTGCAATTGCTTGGGAAAGCCAAGGTTCAGAGTGTTAGTGACTCTCCAGGACAGCTGAGGCTGTTTAAATAAAGTGCAACTAGTTTGTCTTAGGGTTCAGAGATTCTTAATGTTGGTGATCTTTCTCTCGTGCTCTTGGGTTCTTGTTGCTTCTGAAATTCTTGTTGTTTATCAGACTTATTAGGGCTGCCTTCTAGGTTTACTGTTACGTGTTCCCTAACCTGCTCTGTCAAAATAGCTGGTCCCTTAGCCGAAGCTTTCGGTTGGGCTGAAAATGGCATTATAGAAGTGATCCAGGGCTTAGTGGATGTTCCCTAAATTATCATAAGCCTTTAATGTAAATGACAGTATCTCGTAGTACAAATTAAGATACAAACTGTACAGTTCATCCATTAGGTAAAGCAGTGCTGTTCAGTGAACACCATTCTAGCTACTGTTTCTGATTCATAGATGTACTCCAGGTCACTGGTTTAGTCTTGTAGATCTTCTAACTCACAGGGATGGGTTTAGCAGTGCCCCACCATACTGGGAAGTAACAAGCAGAGTTCTGGTATTCTTGATAGCAAACTGGCTTTGTTACAGTTGCCGCTAACTCTCAGCCCTGTTGCTCAAAGTTAGGTTCTTGCCTGTTACAAAAACAGTACTGAGGAATTAATGTAACAGGTAGAGGTCACGGTGCCTTGTGCTTATCTTCAGCTACTGCCAATTAGTGACTACTGACTGATGTTAAATTCCCTAAAAGTGAACTTCTCTTTGCAGCTGATAGGTATTCAGGATGGGTATCTTTCCCTGCTGACAGAAAGTGGTGAAGTTCGTGAGGATCTGAAGTTGCCGGAAGGGGATCTTGGCAAAGAAATAGAAGGAAAATTCAACGCCAATGAAGATGTGCAGGTAAGTACAGAGAGCAAACGGGAAGAGTTAATTCCACTTGATTATGTTATGAAGTCATCTTATTCTGATATTGACCATTTCTGTCTCTGTGACAGAAGAAAGGACCAATTCCCGTGCGGGTTAGAAGCATGGGAATTGGCCTGTGTAGGGCTTCGATGTAGTCTAATTTGCTGTGTTAGCAACCACGTCTACAAGTAGCTCTGCAGACAGTAGCCTGTACTGGGTCACACCAGTTGCTAGTCTGGCTGCGTTGCAGGAGCTTGTTCGTCTTCCTCTTTTGTGAAGCTCAAGCTGCCAGCCAAGGCAGTATGGCAAAGAGCAGTTCAGTGGGAAGGGCAGGCGTTGTGGAAGCTTTTCTAATGACTGACCAGCTTCTTTTTTTCTTCTCAGGAGGGATGGGATAGATATTAAAATACCTGTAGCTTCTAGGAGCGCTTCCTCTGGCACAGGTTGGAGCTCACCTCACTCTCTTTCCTTCCAGATATCTGTCATAAGTGCAATGAATGAAGAATGTGCTGTAGCCATAAAGCCTTGCAAGTAAAGAGGATCGCCAGGCTCGGGCAACTGCTCAGGTCTGGATAAACCACAGATCTATAAATTTGGTTCTTATTGTCACCAAAGCTCTGGCCTTCACAAGCAACCTCATTTCTTTTTTGAATTGTTAAAAAAGCAGTGCTGGATTCTGGATTAGTGTTGCAGGCTAACTGGCAGTTTTCAAAATCACTGAGATTTTAATTCCTTAATTGTAACTATTTTAACATTCCTGTGGGTTTCAGCTATGGGTCTGAGAAACCAATCAGGTGTTACTAGTGGATATATTTTTATTTGCTTGAGCAAAACAGTGTTTGTCTGTATGAACAGACAAAATACAGTATTCAGGGGCTTTTAGATAAGCTGGTAGGTAATCTATAAAAAGTGACCTAGAGCACAAATAGTATTTTTCTTGACATGTTTAGGTAGAACTGACAATAAAAGTAGCATTTCTTTTTTTTTTGAAGCTTAAGTATTTTGTGGATTGGGACTCTTGCAGAACTGTAGGTGCCAATCGCAACTTTTAGACCAAGAAACTCAAGTGATCAAAAATGCCAGCTGGCTTGACCAAGCCCCAGTGGCCATGTGCAACTTAACTGTATTACCTCTGTATTCTTCTTTGCCAACTTGTTGGCTCATTGTAACGATAAAATGGTGTCAAAGCCTACCTGTGGCTTAGGCGGGCAGTTGGAATATTGGGTAGATAAGACATAGATAGGACAAGGGGACACAAAGGTGAGAATGGATGTTAAAGCTATAGACTTTCACTCGAGGCCTTTGTCAGACTTGAAAAATAAAATAGAAAAATGCAGTTCAATTGCTTTCCTTTATTGTATTTATCTTAAACTATGAAAGGGTGACAAACTCCATGGGAATCTGTTGCAGTGCTTCCAGCTTTAGGTTTTAATCTTCAGGTTCAGACCATATTTTTGTAGCACAGGGACCACATGTTTTTCAAAAAGTGGGACAAACTGTAGCATTGAGCCTAAACTAAATGCATGTGATGCTTTTTTTAAAAAAACACCACAACTGTTGTATTTTCAAGATAGAGACTTGACAGACAATACTGAACAACCATGGCTTAATTATAAAAATGAATAAATTGCTCCATAATTACGAAAGCTAGCTCCTCTCCAAGGGAGTTCTGAGTCATTGAAACACGCATGCATGCCGAACTATTCAGTAGCTTAACAGGCAAACACAAGGCTTCGGAGAACCAGTCGTGGAAGGATAACTAGCCCACTCCTGTTCAAGGTGTTCAGCTTGTGTTTAAGACTTGGCGACTCTTCATGAGTGGGAAACTTCCTTAGCCCTTGTCTCAGACCTCCCACAGCAGATAAATTGTTTCATGAACTTGCCTTAAGCTTCAGTGGCTGTTGGCTAATGGAAGACAACTTGTAAACACGTGGCATGCTGCCCTGGACAGCACGCACAGTTCACGCGCCGTTGGCAGCGAGAGTCAGGCTTCACGCTGCTGTTAACCGCTTGAAATGTTTTCAGCTTAATAGTATGCACTCTCTCATCCCCGAAGGGCTCATGGCAACTGTTCTGGATTGCCCTTGCACATACCATGGCAGGGCTTGGCAAATCTTGGAGGTCTAACACAGATGGCAAAACCATGCGTTTTCCATAGGTTTCTCCTGATGGGGAGAGCAGTACAGCGAAGGTAAAGACAGCAATAAATATACTCTGTTAATAAAGCACAGCTACCCGGGACGCCAGGCAGAAGTAGGATACTGCCACACGCTCTTGCCTAGCACAATACACGTTGCAGGTGAACTCTCTAAGTAGCACCTTGACTGAAATGGCAAAACTGCTTTTAAAAAAAAGCTGTAGATGCAGGAGATTGAAACGCATTCGGAACAGTTTTTACGTGCGTGCATAATAGTTCAAGCTAGTCTGCGCTACGCTCCTTTCTGCCTCCATCGAACGGGTACCTGAAAGACAGGCTGACCGAAACCATCAATGACGGTCTGACAGCAGGCTGGGCTGGATGGTGTCAGATGGGAAATCCTAGGTTGGTGTGTCCAACTGATGCAAGTTCTAATGCTGTCAGTGCGTTACAGATACTTCTAATGTGCTTGAAAACTGTAAGACTTGGATTTGTCCTTGTTCTGGTAGGGCTTTAGTCTACTTCCAGGTGCCTGTCTGTCCTGTAAAACCTTGTTGGAAGGCAGGTATTTGATGCCACTGGCCCACAGTCCAATCATTTACTTAGACTGCAAGCTCTCTGGGACGAGGGCTGGTTTTTGCCCTGTTCCTGCAGTGGGGTTCTGGTCTGAGTGGAGTTTTCAGGTACAACAGCAATCTGAAGATCAAGGTTTTCTGACCTCCAGCTTGCTGAAAGAGCCCTCCTTGGGACACACGGATGTCTTTCTGTCGCAACCTTCAGTTCTGCAAGATTTAAACGATTACGTATGTTTATTCTTATATACTTAGTTGTCTTTTTGTGAAGCACTTCGACCAGTATGGAAGTGCAGAGCACTGGCTCATCATGCATGAAGTTTCCCATAGGTAATACATAGCATGACTCTTAAGTATAATAATCTCCAAGTTTCAGTAAGATTAAAAGTTGCTTCTAAATTAGAACATGTATTTGAGGCATTTTTTTCCAAAGTAAGATGTTTCAGTTTACTGTCAGAATCGTTTGCAACAAACTTTGTGATCAGTAGTCCATATAGATGCGTATTTTTGAGATCCCTAACCAAATGCTTAGGGAGATTCTCCTTTCATAGCTTCACTTTTAAGCAAATCTTACCTATGTACTTGTTCTGTAGTACTCTAATACTTAAAATCGTGTCAAAAATGAAAACTGTAAACTTCTAATACCTGGTGGCAATTGCTTAGCGTGAAGGCTGTGAAAACTAGGAGGTGAAGAAAAGTATTTCCACTCCAAATAATGCATTTTTTTATGGTTCCAATACATTGGGTTTCTCTTACAACTTTACAGAATTGGAAAGACTGCAGTGTTTTCCGCCTCAGACGATGGCAAATAATACTTTAAGATTTCAATAGGTCCTTCTAATTTTTGCTTCTAATGGTGGTTTTTCAACTAGGCTCTCGCTAGTTGAGCCATGTTCTCAGGGCTGTTTTTTTTAAGAAGTTAGCTGAATTTCATTATTTTAACGTAACTGCTTTCAAGCCTCTTGCAGGTTTTTCTAATCCACGATGTACCCAGAAATGGTGCACAGTCTGTAGTTTCACAATACAGGTGATTTTACATAATCTGTAAAGAAGTCAAATTTCTTGACAGTTCAGACTCTTAGGGTTACTGCAGGTCAGTCTCACAGAACTCAAAATTCAACAAATCCCACTTTTTTTTTTTGGTTGAATAATTTAGAATGTAGTTTGTTACAGTAGAACTAAACTTCAGGAGGAAAAAAAAAAAAGACCTTGTTAAGGGTATTTTGAGTATCTCGTTTGTACACTGAGAATGTTCACAAAGGCGTAGATCCTGGAGGCGTGGTGGCGGGAGCGTGGTGGAGCAGGTCAGCACGGTACCCCCAGAGCGTCAGAAGTCTCTCCAGCATCTGCAGTGTTTGGCATCCGAGAGTAACTTGGTTTGTGAACTGAAAACGAAACATTCGCTTTGTACTGCTGTATCACAGAAACCCCGTTGTCCCGTGGTTATTGTAAGCGTTAACGATCAGTTCGGCGCGGTTGTCAAAACGTGGGGGAAGGAGGGATGATGGCAATGACTCGTTTGACTGATCGTGTGAAAACCAGACGCTGTGAATTGCGTGAACCGGGGTCGGTAGTTCCGATGTGTACCTGTTCTGGAAGCTGTGTTGTTTTCAAGGCCACGCAAACGATCGGGGGAAAAGATGTAAATGTGTGTTTTGCTCCAGAAATAATAAAAGATGTCAGTGCTGTGGGGAGCTGGGGGCTGGCGAAGGTGGCAGGGAGCGCTGGGGAGCCTGTAA
>NW_010252424.1:0-225 GCF_000690775.1 Eurypyga helias
TCACCCAGGACCTGAGAACCACCCACCTTTCCCTGGAAGACCCCAGCCCAGGGTGTTTCCAGCTCCAGTCCTGGACTCCCCTCCCCTGCCCAAACCCGCCGGCGAGCCAAGCGCCGGGATGCTCAGCCACGGCTCATCATCCTTTCCAGCGCGGCTGCTCTGCCCCCCTGCCAAACCCCACTGCCAACAGCTTACGTGACATCCAGCCCGGCAGCTCGTAACCCT
>NW_010252424.1:362-615 GCF_000690775.1 Eurypyga helias
ACTTCGGGAGGGTTTAAGCATCTTTGTACACAAACCCCCCCCAACAGCTTGAATTTTTGGCAGCAGGGGACAGGGACCCGAAAGGTCGGTGCTTCAAACCTGGGGATGCCGGGATGAGTGGGGAGGGGGCTTGATCTCCATTCCCACCCCCCCTGTGAAGATGCCCCTGGAGCGGGGTGTAGAAAGGGGGGAGGACACGGAGCAGCACCCCAAAAGTGAGTCTGGGTGTGTGGAGGAGTCGATGTGCCCGAAG
>NW_010252425.1:0-19102 GCF_000690775.1 Eurypyga helias
TGGGGGGGTGGGGGGTGGGTCTGAGACAGGAGGAGAAGCTGTTGAAACGAGGGCCGTGAATTTAGTTTGTTTGCCGTTACGTTTGGTTTGGTTTTGTATGTTTTTTTTATCAATTGGGCAGCTCCCTTTTCCACAAGCCTTTGTGACTGTAGAACTATTGTAGAAAAAAAAAAATGTTCTTTTCTATATATAAAAAGAAATTATCCAACGCAGTAATATTGGTACCTACCATTTTTTCACTTCTGTTTAAAAAAAAAAAAAAATATGTATTTTTAGCAAGATAACTTGGGTAATCTTCTAAAAGAAATTAAAAAAAAAAATCTCACTGTTAGTGACTTTGATGCCTTTTAAAAATAAGAGCTTTTTCATTTCATTCCATCTTTAAAATTTTTTATCTTTGTTGTAGAATATTAAAAACTATTTTAAGAAAGATAAAAATTCTCTTTAAAGAGATCTCTAGAGTGTGTGAATAGGAGCTCCAGATGCCTCTAAAAGCCGCATGTACAAATGAAGCTGAGTCTATTCCTGTCTGTTTATATTTGCTTTTCCTGTTTTGTAACCTCTTTGTACTTTGTTCATGGTGACTTGTAAGCTAAGGGGAAGGGGTGCCTAGATGCCTTTGTAATTCTCCATGTCATACGCTCCTGGCTGGATGGTCTCCCTTCCTCTCCTTGTATGTAATATCACTTTTTTTTCCCCTTTCTAGCAAGTACTTTCAAAAGAACTCTGTACATTTTAACATAAAAAATAAATTATGTTGAGCCATTTTGGATGTCAGTTGTGCGTGTGGATTTCTTTCTTTCCTTTCCACTTCAGCAGTGAGTACTGTCGCTGATCCTTGGTCCTGGGAATGGGATTCCCTCTTGGCCTTTTGTTCGGGAAGAGAGATGGTACTTGGAATTTACTTGCCAGATCTCTGTCCTTGTTAATTTTTATCTACAGGTTCTGATGAGAGAAAGATTAAAAATAAGAAGAAAACCCACAAACTTGAAAGCGTCTCCAGGAATCGTCTCCGTTAAATTCCTCGCTGCCAGGGCCCGAAGCTTCAGCAAAGCGCGTGAGCTGGTTTTCTGTTTGTACAATCGCTTCTCATGCACTTAAAACGTTGCGAGGTGAGTTTGACGCTCCCTCCCCTTAATTGCTCTCATCTCATTAGCACTCTGGATAGGAGAAGTACAAGTTCTACCCAGCCAAGCTTCCCCCGTGGCTTCAGGGGGAGCCGGGTCAGTGGGGCACTGTCCTGTGCTGGGTTCTCTGCCCGCTCAGCCTTCGCGCTGCCCGAGGGAAGCAAAGTTCTGGCGTGGTCCTTGGCCAAAGCCTCCCCGTGTCAGGCGTTGTGGCTGGTCACCACCAGCTCGGTGGCCTGTGGTCACCCGAAGCCAGGCTGCCAGGTTGCTGTGCTCTCAGGGTCCCGGCCACAGCCTGGCAGGGGCTACGGGAAGCAGGGGCCAGTGGCAACAGGAGCCATCCCAAGGCTTTTCCACAGCTCTGCTGTCACGAGTACGTCCTCAAGGAAGAAAACCGTGTCTGTGCGTCGTCGTAAACCAACGGGAAGCGCCTTGAGAACCGGTAAAATTGTCTGACGGGCTTCTCGTGCCCCCAGTCCTCACCAAGAGGTAACGAGTTGGAAGGTGAGGATGCTGCTGCTCTGTCCTTCATGGTGGTCCTTCTCCTTGGACTTGCTACAGTTTTATTGAGGGCCCTGGATTTTCAGACCAAACACGTCAAGGTACAGCAGGAAGGGTAGGGCTGCTCCTGGCTGATTCCTTCATTTATCCTCACCGCGGTTCGGTTATTCAAGCACGGAGGGGAGAGCAGACAGGGTGACCTGTGAGGAAGGTTTTCTCTAATCACTTGCGGATTACAGTGAGCACATCGGTGTTACAGGTAAGAGCCGGCCGAGCTCGGCAGACGCGCGTCCTGTGTGCTTGCACGTGCGTGTGTGCTGCTCTCCCGCAGTCGGTGCTGGAGTCACGGCTGAATTCACTGCACTGTGCCAGAAAGCCACCTAGCTTACATCTAACTGAAGTCATTCATTAAAGGAAGCTTTGGCACTGTCCAGTAGCAGAGTTACCAGGTGACGGGTGCCATCCCAGTGTGCCCTGATTTTTCCATACTACCATGGTTTAGGGTCTTTTGGGTTTTGCTTGTTATTTTCTGAATACGCTGAATTTAGCAAATGTGATTTGACCACTAAAACGTGCTCAGTCTGGATTGTTAACGATGTTGTTGGAGTCAGCTTTCATTTATTACTGATTTTTCATAAACTTCTACCATTTTTAGGATACGATATGGGTTTTAAAGGCAAAATACCAATTGAGAACAGTTGCATATCCTCCAGCAATTCAAAATGAGGTCCAAATCAACATGCTGAGCAGTTAGACTAGAGTATAATTCTGCTGCTTAGCTAAGTCTAGAGCTGGAAATAGCCATGGGAAACCACTTCTGTGAAATAACAGCACAGTTCTAGTAAAATGCTTGTTTCACAAACGGACGAATAGGGCAATTCAAAGTCTTTTATCTCATGCCCTGGCACCGAATCAGGGTTACACGCGCTGATATTAAATGCTTTTCAAATAATCATTTGGGACCTTTGCAGTGCTTAATCACAGGCTGTCAAGCCATGGATGAGCAGGGCCAACGCTAATAATTAAAATTCTTGGGCATTTCTCAGTCCTTAAGGTGGTTGAAACTATTTTAAGAAAAAAAAGCAAATGTCTAGATAGGAACAAAACAATTTATAACGACTTTCTAGCTTTGTGGGCTGAGTAACAAAGGGAAGTGTTTATGGACATCTGTAAACAAGATCGAGGAAACGTGATTCCAGAGTTAATGAGGTGATAACCAGTAACTGCTGCTTAAGAAATGTTTATAAAAAGCATTATTTGATCAAATAGGCTGCTTGTTGTTATTAAAAAAGAGAACTTGTTTGTGTGGGGTAACTTGATGATAACCACATTGAGAAGCCATGAACAAGGTGACCTCTTTTTGAGACCCTTGTCATACAAACTATCAAATCCTACCCTTAGAGAATTACTAAATAGGGGAGATTCAATTTTTGTTGATTTTTTTTGGGGGGGAGAGAGAGTTGCCAGGCTAGAACAGGGTTGAAATCAGAGTGTCTTGCAGTGCAAGAACCTTCAGTACCTTACAGCATGGTGTGCACAGCAGCTGCTGCGGGCTCTGCGGTGCCACGTACCATTCTGTGGTCACGGGCCGTTCAGCACCATCTGGTTTGCTCTAAATTAATTGATCTGTGGACCAAAATGTCTGTTCCCAGCTTTGGGGAAGAGTGAATGCGACCCACAGCAACGTACACCTGCCTGGGAGGGTAGTGGTGTGGTTTTCAGAGGGTAACTGAAAGGAGACTGATCTTAAAGGGGTCTGGAGTTGGGAAAGCTCATCAGTGAGATAATTAAGTAAATGCTAAAAAGAACAGAACCATCTTAATTAGGTTTCCAGTTCTGGGAGAGAGCTCCTTACCGGGATCGCATCTCTGCAGTAGGAGGGATGCGGATGGGCTGTGGCAGACCGAGTTTACAGCAGCCAAGGTGGGGCCTGCAGCATCTTTTATCTTCACAGCTTGTCAGCCAGCATAATTTACCTAAAAATAGCTGCCTGAAGTTGAGCTCTGAATGTAAAATCCTTTTGCCCCTAACAGGCAGAATCTCAGCAGCTTCACCGAACGTAGATCTTCACCTGGAGCAGGGAAGGACCCCTGCTACAGGTTTGATCTCTCGAGAAAGCTGCAGTACCTTGTGGACAGAGTCAGGATTTGTTTTGTGCTTCCTCCCTTACAGGAGGTTCTGTTCAGGAGGACAGCTCTGCATGTGGAATTGGCACATAACGACCTTGTTCATTTTGGGTAATTATTTTCCTCGGGGTTCCCCTGTCAGTGGCAATTTGTTCTCCTTTGCCAAATACTTTACCCTGTGAACGCTGTGGAACAGGGACTCTGTGGTCGGTATGTTTGTCGTGTGTGTCACATGGTAGGATCCTGGTCTGTGAGTGAGGAACCGGAGTTATCATAGTGCAAATCATCTGCTTTCAAGGAAAAAGTGATAAATATGGTGTTCTGTGCCAAATAATTAAATAAGGTTCTTGAAAAGTGCCTTTTCTGTTAACGTGTTGGCTAGTATAGGCACGTGGTAACTTTCAGCTGAAGGATGAAGTTGGTTTACTGAGTTTCTGTCATCCTGTTTCCCCATTTTATCCAATAGGAACAAGCAGCAACGAGATATGGCACATCTACTGTTGCAGATAGTTCCCAAATAACTTCTCCAAAGAAGAGTAAAATCGCTGTTGGACAAAATATGATGTGGTAAGCGAAGTGAAATTACTAATATGTCCATTTCCCACTTGTCCTGTCCTGAGTCCTTGCAGAAACAGCACGAATGGTGAAGATAAGCTTCTTTTCACGTACAGCACTTCTCTAGGGTCCCTTGCTACCAACCATACACCTAAAGTACATAAAAGCTTGATACCAATCGCAGGCCAAAAGCTCCATAGATTAGAGCATGATGAGTGTAAGCCCCTGCGCAGGACAATCTTAGGTGTATGGCAGAGATACTTCATTCCAGTTAACTCAGACTTTTAAACCACGTTGTCAAAATTCAAGTCAGATGTTGTGAAAACAACCACCACTGACTCCAAAGACCATTTAGTAGGCAGGCCACTCCCCCCGGTGTTAGAGAGCTAAATATACCTTCAAATGCTAGCAGCTAGGGTTGTGCCAGGACAATAGCTCTGGACCCAGAGTTTGACAGGGATGAAATCCTCCCTCGGAGCTTGAGGGGAAAGGGAAAAGGGTGTCACATAGGAAGAACTGAATTGTTACTGGATAGGAGAGTTCCTGAGCCAGGGCTTCACCAGTTCTGCTGGGAGGAACTGTTCTCGGAGCAGCAGGTTCAAGTTGCTGTCTGTTCCCTTCTGCTAAAGATCTTGTGCAGTCTGAAGTGGGCAAGGCTGCAGTCACTTTAGGAGTGTCCTTGTCCTCCTTTGGTTTGTGCTAGGCAGCATGCTCTTGAGACCAAAGCGAATCGCACAGTTTGGTCCTCAGAAAGCGTCAGAACGGCCTGGGCATATACAGCAAGGGGTCAGCAGGTGATGGTGGAAAGAATGGGGACAAAGGAAAACACTGAAAACTCAATGTCTTTAGGGGCTGTTGCAGACAGCCTTGATCACCTCTATCCAGCTGTGAGACAGGCACTTTGAGCAGCTGGAAGCATGACCACTGTCCTCCAGAACTGCGGGGGTCTGAAGAATACAGCGTTACTCTGGGTAAGGTGGCGAGGAAAATGAGTTTGAACAGGGAAATGTTGGAAAAGCATCGGTATCCCTCTGCGCTGCACTGGTAAAAGGAATTCATCTGCTCAAGTGCACCCTCCTTTTCTGGGGGTGGCAGATGATGCTTTCGGTGCTCGTCAGGGTGTACTGAGAGGTATTAGATCAATAATCCCTCCGCCTTACGGGTGGAGTCTGAACCTGGGGCTGCCTAGAGCCTTGCTAGATACTTCTCTGCTTTGTGGGCAGGCAGGGACTGGGGGTGTTCTGCAATTCATGTGTCTGGTGGTTTTCCTGTCACGATCAGCCGTGCACGATGCCCAGGGCAACAGGGAGGGGGCTTAGGGGAACTGCTGTGGCCAGGAACAACCTTCTGAAAAGTTCTCTGCATCTCGCCTTCCCTTCAGCATCCCTTCCCAGCATCCTAATCCAGCTGTGCTTTAAGGGTCTCCATGGAAGGAGACTGGGCCCAAACTATCATGTTCAGCAGTCTGTGATGGACCTATCCTTCCCAAATTTATCTAACTCATCTGAGGCTTGGGGTTCACAGCATCCCATCGCAGTGAATTGCACAGTTCATGTTATGTTGAGTAGAAAGAATATGGGTTTATTTTTTTATTTTATATATGCTGCCTCTGATTTTTCTTTTGTGTGGAAATAATTATTTTTGTGGGTTTTTTAAAATTTTGTATGTTAACTGTATCAGTCACAGTTTTCTGTCCTCTTTTATCACTCTTTTACCAGTCTGGAGATTCTGCGCTACTAAGCGATGTCCTTTCGTGTATCACAGAATCACAGGATGAGTGAGGCTGGAAAGGACCTCTGGAAGTCATCCCGTCCAACCTCCTACTCAGGCAGGGTCATCTGAAGCAAAGTGCAGACAATCCTGGTACAATTCCGTGGCGCTTGGCAGAGCTGCCTCCTAAACTGTCTGCCTGCCAGTACTTGAGATTCCTTCCAGCCTCGCTATAAGCATCCGTTTCTCTTCATAGAATCATTAGCATCTTTTGCCTATTTTTATTTGAATGAGTGCTTTTTTTCTGTATTAAACAGAATGGCAGATCCAAAGAAAGCTGTCTGGAGGCATTAGCAGGTGTAAGCCTGCAGGGAAAGGTGAAGGACTTTAGGAGAGCTATGCCTAAGCATATCCAGGCCCCAAGAATGGCCACTCAGCTAGTTATTTGAATCTGCTTTTCGGCTTTTTTCTGCAGTCATTAAGGGATTCAAGCTATTTTTGAAGAACTTGTATTATTCTGCTTTTGGAATCAAGGGCTTTTGTGAAATGTATGAAAAAATGTGTCACTTCTGGTAAACCTAGGAGATAGAGCAAGGTCTCGGTGCCTCGCCTGCCCTCTGTGACCCCACCTCTCTGTCCTGACGGTGGCTTTATGTGGTCAGTGGCAAACATGGGGCAGCCACGAAGACGGCTGCAGAAAAACTGCAGGTAGGATGTAAAGGGATTTGCAGGTTCTGCTAACTCCCTGGTTGACACCGATGGGGGAGTTTGGCCTAAGGGTTGTAATGTGTCAGGGCATAATCCTGAATTCAGAATTGAGGAGCTCATGAAAACATTCTCATTCCTTCTACAAGACTGGATCTCTTCCCTCCTGTGTGTGCACTGAGGGTGAAGCAGGTTTGCAGACAGTTTTGGGAAGGTGCTTTTCTGTTTTATCCCCTGGACCACCAAAAGCATGCCTCCACTCGCTCCTGCGTCTTTTTTTCCCCCATGTCCCGTTCCTCCCTTGCTGATTGCCCTGTGCTCACTCTGTTTTGGCTAATAAGGAGTTAAGAGGTGGGATCTGTTTGGAGGAGGAGGCAGTGTCCTACAGGCAAAGAGGGATGCGCAGCCACTGCCCGATGCCATTTAGCTGTGCCTAGAGCGGATGCTTTGTTGACATCAGGACAAAAAGGGATGCCTGTGCCCAAGTCTGGGATGCAGCACAGCTATCCCCCGCGTGCAAACGTGCAGACCCTGCCACATTGCCGGGCTGGCTTTCTGGCGTCCGACCCAGCTGAAGTCTTGGGACCTGGAAGGCAGGACGTGGGTTAGGGATGAGATGTAGTCACAGCCGTGCCTCGCTCCAGCCTTGGTAGCCATGCTGAGAGCTCCGTGTGCCCCACAGCACTGAGAGGTTGGGGCCCAAACGCGTGCGAGCACACGTGGTGGGAACTGATGCTGTTGTATATGGCAGAAGTTGGTTTCATCCCTCAGTTCCCTGCTTTGAAAAACTAGGGTATTCCCCAGAATTCCCAACTAGCAGAGAGCTGGTTTAGGATGCAAAGTCAAACATGCAGAAGCGAGGAACTCTCGGCAGATTATGGTGAATTGGGACAACTGTTTTGCCTCCTGGGTGCCTCCTGTTGACCATGGGTTCTTTTGTGGTGTTTGGCCTCTGCCTTGTGTGGCCCACAAAGTGCTCATGTGGCAGAGGCACGGTCAGGGTGGGTCATGCGGCTCTGCTCCCGTCCGTGGAGCCTTCCGCTGTGCAGCTTCTGTTTAATTCTGTAATTTCTCGTGCATGGGCGTTGTTATATAAAGATGTGCAGCTGTATCTAGACTTGAGTGTGTTATTTATCCATGTGGGTACAGTACACAGAACTAAAGCTGTCCTTGGAAAAGCCTTGTAAAATTGGATGATTTCTTATTCTTCATATTTTATTAGGACTTTCTCTATATTCTCAGTCATGAGATAAATAACTATATGACATGCCAGTCTCTTTCCTGTTTTTAGCATCCTCCTTGGTCTGTGGGTGAAGCAACAGAAGTGGAGGAACTTCAAAGGGAATAGAAATACAGGAAAACTTCCCTTGGACCTAAGTGTGACCTATGGTGCCTGCACAGTTAAGTCTGCATCTCAGCTTCTCGCCAGTCTAAATAACCTGTAAGAGACTGTCAAGTGGTTGCTGAGCAATGGACATTAATCCTCGCTTCTCCATCTCTAGGCACAAAAGGGACCCTTTCTGTCTAGAACTCGGGGGACTGTGCCAGAAAAGTGCAGCGTGTGTAGGGATTCCACCTGGCAGATAATATTCCCAGTGCTTTGCCCATGGGTTTGCAAACAGGGGACGGTTTTTTGAGTGACAAGGATTGGGTTGATAAAGGCAGGGCTGCTCAGAAGTGCCTGGATAGTAAAGCACACTTTGCTGCTGGTCATGTTATGGTCACCCCAGTTTTATGCTGGTCCCCTCACACACTGGTGCTGCATACAGGAACCAAACTTACACCTCCAGGCCTGACCCCTGGCCTCCAACATGGGATTGTTTGTTCTTCTGGAAGGCAGCTGCAGGTGAAACGTGTGGATGTGTGTGGAGAAGGGGTGGCTGAGACTCCAGGAGCCTTGACTGGGAACCCTCGGGGAGGACCTGAGCCCTGGTGATGCTGGGATGGGCAGGAGCTGGTGCCTCTGGTTTACTTTTGTGGTGCTGTGTAGTCACAGAGCAGACTGAGCCCTTGGTTTCTGTCTCCCATTCACAGCCGAGATCCCTCCCCTCCCCTCGCTGCTCACTCCGTGAGAGATGCGAGGAGGAAAGGATGCTGTTAAGCTGCACTTTGCTCCCGTACTTGGCACATCCTTTGCAGTATCGGCTGTTTTCTGAGCAGAGATGCTGCCGGCTTCCTAACTGATGCAGCGATTCCCTATTGCTCCCCTTGAAAGGAGCTGGAATCATATAACCCAGAGAGTGAGCGAGTGATGCGGCTGCTGCACAGAGAGTGACTGAGAGGAAGAAAATTGGAGAGACTGGAATATGTGCCTGCCTCAGCAGCACTGCAGTGGTAAAGCCACTGACTGACTCCATGCAGGTTACTGTTCTTTATGCATCGCTACAGAGAACCCAGAAGTCAGGATGAAACGCATCAGCCTCCTTTTTCACTGCTTCTCTGTTGTCATCGTGCATTAATTGCTGAGAGTTATTTTCCTTCCCGTGGCTGACTGCATCTCTTCTCGTACTGCAGGAGAGACAGCGAGGGAGAGAGCACAGCACCAGCCCGGCGCCCTGTCCCATAAGGAGGGTTCTGCAGGATGTGCCAGCGCAGTCAGGGGCTGCTGCAATGGTGCACAGAACCTCTGGAACAGCTGGATTTAGGATTATTAATGCTTCATAAAAGTGTCCCAGGCTCCATCTAGCAATTAACTGGAGACATCGGCTGCCCTTTGGGGCTTGCTGACTGCTTGCTGTTTTCCTCTCATTACTGGTTTCACATTCATCTGGGTCGACCGTGTTTGAGCTAAGGGAAGGGACTTTCTTGGTCAGGAATTGGAGGGTGCTGTGCGGGAAGTGCAGTCTGACCAGCCATGGCTCAAGCAGCTAAGCAGCTGAAGAAAATCAAAGATATTGAGGCTCAGGCTCTGCAGGAGCAGAAGGAGAAGGAAGAATCCAATCGCAAGCGCAGACCGGAAGAAAAAGGTCAGTGGCACTGGGGCAAGCAGCCCTATAGCCAGATGCCTGTGCTCGTGGCATGAGTACGGTGTGTGTTTTGGGGGCAGGGGGGAGGGAAGAGATGGCAGAGGGGCAGTCTGGTCCCTGTACAGATCTGTGTGAAGTCAGCACAAGAAACAGTCTGCCAGAGGACAACTTTTGGGGCCAGGAATCTGCTGTCTGCCCTGACGGCCAGGGGAGGGGTGGTGGTATAAAATAGCCTGGTGAGGGGCGAAAGGAAAGCGAGGGGTTTGCCAGGGCAGCTAAACAGACTCGCTCAGCCCAGTAAAGATGAAATTGCTGGCTTCTAGCTTCATGCAGTTTGCCAGAGTTGCTCTGTGTCTGCAGAGCAGAGGGGCAAGAGACCCCCCCCCCCTTTCCCTAGTGAAGGAGCAGTTTCAAGGTCCATGCCCTGCTTGGTCTCTGCCACAGCACTGAAACGAGGTGCAGCAGGAGCAGACCCCCAACAGCGAAAGCAGTGTCGTGCAGGGGACTCTGAGCCCTGCTGCTGCTAGGGCAGGCTGTGTTTGAGCATGGGACAAGGTCAGGAGCAAGAAGAAGTGTCTTTCCCCTCTGCTGACACCAACATGCTGGAGGCTTGGGTCTGGCAGCTGTTCCAGGCTGTAGCTCCTCTCTGGAAAGTCACTGACAGTTTTTTCTTGCCGCCAGCTCCCTGCAGAAGCAGGCGTGTTGCTGAGATGGCTTTGCTGCCCCTTGAAGACCTCTTGAACTCAATGTTCTTCTCGCAGCAGGGCCTGAGGGTGGACGTGCCATGCACCAATGCAGAGAGGCAGTGAGGAGAGAGGTGAAACCAAGGGTAATCGAGGCTATGAGAGGAGGATGCAAGTTGTCTTAGGTGGGCTTCTCCTCTGCTTTTAGCCAAAAACTTGCAGACTTCCATGTGCCCGCTCTGAGCAAGAGCAGAGCTCTGCTGCTTGGAACATCTCAAAAGCTGTGCCCTGAAAGTCCCGAGAAGAGTCTTGCTAAGATGCTGGGGACAGGCACCCTCAGGCTTTTATTCTTCCTGCCACACTGCTGGACAAATGCCGGCTCAGGCTCTCTGGGCTAGTTCTGAACACTGGAATTCCTAGATTTCATTGATCCCTGTTTCTTATGAAAGTTCACTGTGAGAAAACCATCCTCTTCTCTTCTGGTGGGCCCCCTCCCTTGCAAGAAGCAGAGTGTACGTGTGTCTTGGTGATGGGTTGGGAGACCCGAAGATGCCTGCACAGCGTCTGGACTTCCTCACGTGGAAGGTACTGGAGAGGGCACCTTCCTGCCAGCTCCTTGTGAGAGACCCGA
Source organism: Eurypyga helias (assembly GCF_000690775.1). NCBI lineage: Eukaryota > Metazoa > Chordata > Aves > Eurypygiformes > Eurypygidae > Eurypyga > Eurypyga helias. The sequence goes on from NW_010252425.1 coordinate 11,005, forward strand.
GTTGCGGTTGCTGCCAGGACACGCTGCAAGGAGAGGGAGAAGGCTGGAGAAGCACCACTGTCTGCTTCCCTGGGATGGGGCAGACCTTACAGCAAGAACCACGCGTTTTGCAGTGGACTATTTGGGATTGTCACAGCACGGGGAGCACTGAGTAAGGTCTCCTTGCAGGAATCAGCAGGGCTCTGGCACGCTGAAGAGCTGATCTTCAGCTATGCCTTCCCAAGGGGTGAATCCAGGGAATGTGGCGGCAGGGGAGGCCTGCCTGCCTCTCAGCTGGGTGACTGCGGTCAGGGTGGGCAGCCCGCCTGCTCGGGACCAAAACTAGGTGTAGGGATGTTTACTTTTCTCAATGCCATGGCAGCCCAGGAGAGGTCTGTTAGGTTATTAGCGGGGAGCTCAGTGGACGCATTCAGGATGTGAAGTCTGCAGACAGCAGCTAGGAATTTGGGTGTGGGGTCTCAGCTGCCCCACTGTCGTGTCTGACGCTGCCTTCTCTAACGAGACCTGCTCACTGCGAGCAGGCCCCAGGCTTTTCCCTGCAGGGCCTCGTTTGCTGGCAGAGCAGCTTCTCTCTTACCTTGCCAGGGGGCTGTAAAGGGGTTCTGGGGTGAAGAACAACCAAACCCAGAGATTTTGATATCAGGCCAGCTCTCTTCCATCGCTTGTCCCCAGAGCCTGGCTGTCTCTAGCGGTAGTGGTTTATCCTACAAGGCTCCCTGGGGACAGCCTCAGGTCTACCGAAATATACTGGGAGTTCCTCACTCTGTTTTGCTGCAGCAGTGGCAGGGGGTTAATCTGTGTTCGCCTGGTGTCTGTTCACACCCTGTGGGTCTGTGGGGGTCTTGTGTCACGTCTGCGCGAAAGGCTCCTGCGCTGGCCAACGGGATGGACTGAAACCCCCGTGTGTCACGGGATCCTTCTGCTCCTCCACCTGTACCTGCCTGTGGTCTCTGCCGTTGTGGGCAGGTACCGGCTCTTCTGGGCAGAGGTTGTTTATTTGCTCTGAGTTTGTACAGTGCAGCGCATCAGCGTCCTGATTTACGACAGCCCACCAGGCACCGCTGTGATGCGAGGTACTAGTAAAGGGGTAATCCATGATCCACGGGAGGGCTAGCATGGCATGAAGCAGTGGAGATGGCCAGAGGAAGGAGGTGACGGCCCCAAACCAAGTTTCTTCTCATCCCATGCAAGCTGCTGTTATGTCTTAGGGCATGAGAGCTTTGTATCCTTTAACATTTCCATGAACTGCACAGTTGAATCCTGCAAGAACCTTGTGTCCAGTGGTACCCAGAGGCAGCAAGTTCTGTTATTTAATTCTGTGTTGCCCAAAGCCCTTCTTCTTGGACCATGATTATATTTGTTGCTCTTCAGTTTCCATGGCAATTTCTTGGCTCTTCTATTAAGTGCATGTAACGAGAACCTGATTGACCTTGCCCTCTCCATTTTCATGTCATGTGCCTCCCATTTGCCTCTCAGCACAGGGACAGTCCAGGTGTATCACCTTGTCGCTCCTCCAGTATTCCCTTTTCCCAACCTTCATAACTCAGATAATGAGTGTTGACGTTTCATTTGACTGGAGCGGCATCAAGGATTTAAGGAATGGTGTCCTGTCACTCACCCGTGCCCTCAGCCTAGCCACGCTTGTGTTTTGGGCCAAGCTGTCCATTCAACAGCCAGACATGTCCTGAAAAGAGTGCTCCTGCTCGGAGGGTCTGCAGCATCCTCAGTTGGAGGATGACCCCAGGGAGCAAGTTCTCAATAGTCCTCTCCTCACAATTACTGCAAGGGCTGAACTGTGAGGAATTATGAGGTGCTGGTGGCTTTTTGGGGTGCCCTGCAGACAGGCAGGTGTGTGGCAGAGAGCAGCCCGCGAGCAAAGGAGGGTGGGAACTGAATAACGGAAGTTCACTGCTCTTAGGCAATTTGCCAAGCATCGTCAGAGCTGGCTTCTTGCTGTTCCTGCCACAGCATCCTAGCTTGCATCCGTGCGTTTTGAGCAGGGGGCCAGAGCCACTCGGTTACAGCGTCTGGGCTGCATGTGGAGCGTCTGATGTGACGATGGACAGCAGCCACATCTGCGCTCGGGATGCCGCTATCTGTCTTCTTTTTCGGTTCTGGGAGGTAGCGATGGTCAAGAGCACTTCCTTCCCTGCACTGCAGGTCTGCTGTGGTCAGGCTACCTCGAGAGGCAGAAACCCTCGCAGAGCTCTTCAGACACAGTCCCACCTTTTGCAGGATGAGTGGGGAACAGCGCAGCGGGTTGTGAGAATTCCGTGTTCTCACACAGTGTGTGAGGCGGGTCTGTAACTGGTTACGTGAACACACCGTTATCAAGTCATGGTGAGTTGCGTGTGGCTTGTTGTGGTTCCATACTAAAGGTAGAAAATGGACCAAATCCCTTTGCGGGAATTCTGGAAGCATTAGCAGAGCTCACCAAACAGGTTGTTGTTGGCCCAAAATGCTTAACCCCCAAAGTGGGCCCCTGAGTACTTGGCTCACCCTTGGTTTCAAACATGCATCTGCAAGCGACTTGCAGCTGTACCAAGTGCCCCCCAAGATAGGTGGCTGGTGCCTGCAGTGCCTTGCACCCTGACAGGCTGAGACCGAGACTGATCAAGAAAAAAAACGTTAATACTTTTATGAAAATCGCTCTTCCTACTGAAGTGTACTTATTCTGGTACCAAATTCCGCCAGATAGCCAGTTGAGCATGGAGAGGGGCAGAGACCTTCAACTGAGGAGTGCGAAAAGGCGGGTACCAGCTCTGCTCCTCCGTTGGCTCGTGGGCATGCGGGATTCATGGAATGGGAAGCTGGAACCGCTAAAACATCTGTGATGAGTGCTGCGCAGCAAAAAAAAGACCAACAGCATTTCAGTAATAGCAGCGTTGCTGATGTCCAGAGCGCTCCTTGGGTGCGTATGTGAGAGCATGTGCTGCCTGTGTGCAGCATAACTGAGGCTGCCGGATTACCTGATAATCTAACCAAAAGTTCAGCAAGAAATCCTGATATTAGTTATCAGTGTTGAAATGATGAATTATTAGTAGGGAAGTTGTGATACATTCTCTCAGTACATTCAGAGTAAGTTTTGCTTGGGCATCTGAAGAATAGAGGACAAGGCTGACTAAATTTAACGCTTTTTTGTGTGTGTGTGGGGCAGGAAATGAGCATTAAACTGCTTTTCTCTTTCCACTCCTGTCTATTTTCTTTGTCTTGCAAGTGTCCAAGGGTAAGAGAGCCTGTTATGGATTTGTAGAGCATCTCACACAAGGCAGCCTTGAATGGTAAAGGAAGATGATTCCTAATAACTCTCTGTATAAAACTCCTTCGTAGTTGTCCGTTTCCTCAAACCAGTCTGAGGGTTCATGACTCTCCACAGTGTAGGCTGGCACCCGTGCTTGGTGCAGTGTGCCTTCTGCGTGCTGCAGCAGGAAGTATCGTAGTGCTCGCTATTGCACACTGAAATACATCCCAGCAGGAGAGGCTGGGAGGGTGCTTCAGAGAAGGGAGACAAGGAATCTGTGAGAGGGGGGTTGAAATAGGTGGGAAAGAGAGAGAGGTGCTCCTGTTTGGCAGGAACTATGGTGGAGAAAGCTCTTCCAGCAGCTAGAAGGAAATGGTGGGAAAGGGCCAAGGGGGCAGAGAGGATTGAATGACCCCTTTTGTATTCTCAAGCACGGATGAGGAATAAATGTGATCGTAACCATCTAACATCAGCTGTCAGCAGAAACTCCGAGCTGAGGAGCACCATTGGTGCCCCCCTCCCATGGATGTCTGGCCTGGGACAGTTGCTGGATTGGGCTACCTGGATTCTTGCGTTCGGTGGCTGTGGATCCTGTCACAATATGTGTCGTGGCTCTCAGCCACCCAGAGCTGGGACCCGTGCTGGTGTCCCACCTGCCACCTAGGACTCAGCAGCAAAAAGCAAGGACCATGCCACCTGCAAAGCCTCAGGAGCACGAAGCTGCTTTGCCTCCTTTCTCTGGAGCAACAGCTCCAGCTGCAATGTCGGTCGTCTCCCACTGCAAGTTTGGTCAGCTCCATCATCCAAAACTCCTCCTGCCTCTCCTTGCTTTGCAAGAGCAATGGCTGTGCGGGCGCCTTCCCTGAGCAGTTCCAGCTCATGGTGTGGCACAGCGTTGAAGAAGGCACCTTTAGGACCACGTGAGGCCCTGAGGATGCCGGATGCTCCAGCCAGGCTCCAGCTGTTGGCAGCAGCTCTTTCCACCAGGATTGGGTGTCTGGGCTCCAGGACTCTCTGTCTGAGACACTTTTTCTGCAAAGGAATTGGTACCTTCTGCCTGAAACATGATGCTACTGTGCAGTGGCAAGGAGAAGGGATATTTTGGGAAGCCAAAGCCTTTGAGACTCAAGGCAGCCTGAGCTTTCACCACTCTGAAAGTATCCAGAGGGACAGTGCAGACGAAGAATTAACCTGTGTGACTAGGAATGGGCTCGATTGTTATCTGACTATTATGTAGGCTTGGAAAAGGACATAGCAAATCAAAGGGCCATTTTAAATCTTTCCGTGGGTTGTGTGTGCGAGGTTCAAGGAAGCAATAGTGTTGAATCTTTGCTGCTGTGAATGTCCGGTGCGTAAAGCTGGGAAGGATGTTTTGTACACGCAGCTGCTGGCAAACTGGGGCAGAGCAAGGGCTCCTTCACAGGTGATCTCGGGCACTGAGGGATGGAGCAATTGTGGAGGATTTGCACCCCACCTCTGCCCAGTGTGCCAATGTGGAGCTGCTTTGTGTAACCACAAGGTAAAGGTGACCCTCTGAGCTCCGTCAAGGTTGTTGGGAAGGCGAGTCCCATCAGGATTTGGGGAGGATGACGTCAGCTGGCTGCACTGTCGGGAGATTCAGACCTCTGATTCATAGAAGCTTAATAAATATTTAGTTCTTGCTTTAGGCTGGGTTGGGAAGTACAGGGGCTGTCTGTGACGACAGCTTCCTCTGATGCTGTTTATCTGACCTGCCACTGGAGTCCTGTACAAATGGGAATGCTGTCAGGATTTGAAAATCATCGGTGCTATGCCCTATCGTACTGCTCTGCTGTCTCAGGCCTCTAAGGGGGCATTTTCCTCACAACCCACTGAGGTTTCCACTCCATCTCTCTCTCTCTGTCCCTGGTACAGAGAAAAAAGAACTTAACTTTTGACTAAACTCCGTCCAATTTCACTCACCACCGCTCGCAGTCACCCGCTAGCATTTCTCTATTAGGTTGCGGTGCAGCGCACGCTGCTTGTAACGGGAGCATCTGCGCTCCCAGCACTTGGGTTTCCTTCCCAGTGCTTGCATTAAGGAGGGGGGAGGGATGGCAGAGGACACAGCATGGCGTGTTTCTGTGCAGAAAGGAAAATGGCAATGCAGAAATTACACTGATCTCTGGGTTCCCTCGCAGTGGGGAGGTTACAGGAATTTCTGGCTGAGCGTGGCTTGTTGGAATGGGCACAGACTGAGAGCTCTCAAATGGCCCAGTTAGAAAAATCAGAACATTTATATGGTAGCAGTTCCTTTCTGGTGTTTACCTTTTTCTTCTTTCACTGCCTGCCTTGCCCTTTGCAGGATGTGGTGCCAAGAGAGCCTCGTCCCTTGGATAATACATAATGAACTGTGCTGCACTTGGGAAATCCATCCCTTTCCCAGTAAATTGTTGTCCACAAATACTAAAGCCAGTTGTAGACGAAGAGCAGCTTGTACAGTACTTGGCTAGCAAGGCACTTCAGAGCCCGTGTCCTTTCCTGACATTCTCAGGCAGGAGGGACACGCAGCGCGGTGATGGGAGGAGGAGAGGCTGGGGGGGGGGGGGAGGGGGGAAAGAAGGAGGGGGGCAGAATACAGGTCTGGGTGTGAGGGATGTCGTGTCAGAGCAGACCCTGCTGCTGCAGGGACTGGCTGGAGGGGCGGAGGGGCTGGGGAGAAGCGGGTGCCGTTCTGCACTGCTGCTCTGCCGGCTCTTTGGTTATTCAGGTAATAATGGTGTGTTCCCACCAGTGATCAAGGCACTGGAATGAGGTGAGCAACGTCTGGAACCTCATAACATTTAGGAATCTGTTTTGGGAGCGAGTTCCCTCAAACTGTGCCCTGTCCTCAGCGCCTCAGCCATGGCGTCTGCCCAAGCAGGGCACGTGCTCCATCCAGGGCGTGAGCCCTGCCTGGGGCGAGGGTGTTCTGGAGGGTAAGACGCCAAGGACAGTGCCCCTTGTGAAAGTCTTGTGCTTGCTAGCCTGTGGGGCTGAGTTTATTCACGGTAGGAAGCTGCTCGTAGTGTGCTGAAACTGAGGTACAGCAAGCTAGATCTGAGCTCAAAGGAAAGCAGCTTTACAGAGTGCTAAAATTAGAAGTTTAGTCTGAATTATGCTAATTTGTTTTAATTGTCTAAGTATGTCAAGGTTCTTCAGAAATGTACCCTCTCCGTGCTGGTCTGGAAAGGTGCAGCATCACTGGGGGCGTGATGGAAGGATGGGTCAAGGATTGCAGAGATTTCTGGGTTCTCTGCCCTACTTATCTCTCGCTAGCAGTCCTCACCTCCAGCTCTCAAAATGCCATGAGGGTAGACGCTGAAAACGTTAGCCCTGGATTGGATAGACCCGCCTCGTTAAAATCTGAGATGAGCAGAGGGCAGCCTCCTGGGTGCCCAAGCTCCTGACACCTTCTCGCTCTAAGGGGACTGCTCAGTGTGGCAGAACCATCTGAAAATTCATTCCCTTTCGCAGCTGAACTATGTCATGTTTTGAGCCACGATGCTGCAAACAGCAGCAAAATTCAAGCTCCCTTCCTATTTGCAAACCAGCTTTTGCTGACGGGGTGAAACATGAAGCCAGAGCCATACGTTTCTGTGTAGGGGCTGCAAATGTAAGGGGCTGCGTGAAATCGTCGGCTTCCAAATGTTGCAGCCTCGGTGAAAAACCTACAGCAGGAACAAAGCGGCAGGTATTCACCCAAGTGTCTTGGGAGGCGGAGGGAGCGAATGCAGCAGCAGGAGAGCGTTTAGAAAACAGACGAGGTTTCTATATTTATACAGCGATGAGGAAGGGAAGAGAGTGTGCGCGCGCGTGTTTGTGTGTGTCCAGGTCACTGAGAAGACTCCTGCTTTAGCAAAAAGGTGCTGCAGCGAGACGAGAAGCAGAAATGGAGGCTACGGCCCTTCACTGCACGGCGGTGACAGGACTGTTGAGGGTTTGCAGGGTGCATTCACGTGTGTATGTTGGACCTTTTCAATAGGAAATGCACAGAACAGAGCGCTGGAACCCTTGGCAAAGCATAAACTATGTTAGATTTTTAACTAGTCTGATGGTCTCTGCAGAAGAATAATAAATGTTTTCACCTTTGTGCAGTGTCAGAAAGCTAAGGCTTCCAGATGCTCTGCGGGAAAGGCATGGTGTATCCAGAGTCCATTTAGTTCTGTCATGATGCCATGCCTGGATCAGGGAGCACTCTCTTTCCCAGGACTTGCTGATTACAGCACAAGGCAAAGAGTAAGATAAATGCTGTGAGAATGTGCTGTTTTGGTGGGTAAGACAGACAGGTGCGGGGTGAGCTAAGGACAGTTTTGGCTTTAACAGTGTACTTCCCGACTTGCACAGAGCATCTCCAAACACGGAGATAGTGCCTTTTTCTGTGGATGCCCCACGTGTACCTGAGTGCTGGCCTTAGGCAGCCAAGACACTGACCTGTCCGTGTGCCTGCTCCTTCTAGAGCTCCTTCCAGCTCTACCCCCATGTCATCTGGCACTTTCACGGACCTGGAGGCAGCACAGATGCCTGGCATCCTACTGCCCTGGATGGGATGTACTCTGAGGGCCTGTCAGCTATTTTAAGGGACATGCTGGGAATGAGAAGAGGGTATGTCTTGTGCTGTCACCTCACAGGGACTAAGCTGCCTGCTCATCTCTGATGGGCTGAACCAGCCCGTGGTCACACAGGGTGTCAGTGCCCTGCCTTGGGCGAGTGTTGTGGGAAATGCTGTACTAGGCTTTCCAAGCATCGACCAGTTGGAGCGAGGTCCAGAGGAGGCCACAGAGATGCTCTGAGGGCTGGAGCCCCTCTGCCATGGGGACAGGCTGGGTGAGTTGGGGGTGTTCAGCCTGGAGAAGGGAA
>NW_010252425.1:19297-38431 GCF_000690775.1 Eurypyga helias
TGTCCAAGGCCAGGCTGGATGAGGCTTGGAGCAACCTGGGCTATGGAAGGTGTCCCTGCCCATGGCAGGGGGTGGCACTGGGTGGGCTGTAAGGTCCCTCCCAACCCAAACCAGTCTGTGATTCTATGATTCTGTGAAGTGGACTGCTTTGTCAGGAGGACTGTCCTGCTGAGCAGTAGATGCTAGTTTCTTTCATAGCCCAGCTTTACATTGTCATTTACAGATGAGCTGTTGTGAATGGCACCTAGAGACCCTGGAATCTCTTGTGCAAATACAGAGGTTCCGGGACAATTTCCATACCATCAACCTGCTAGCTCCTCTCATCTCATAGCCCTTAGGCTGCTGCTGGAACTGGAGAGTCCAAAACAAGCCAGTCCCTTTTGTTCCATTGCTTTCTATAATCTTTAAAAACAAAGTTAAGCTGGTATTGGCAGCATGCGGAAAGATTCCAAAACTACCAGCCTTTTTAACACCTCGTATTAGTTGGCTGGGAGAAGCAAGATGCAGCAGACCCAAACTGTGAAAATATATCGCAACACAAGGCAAACTCTTACAAGTCAGTTGTCCCTCTTTTTGCAGGCAAGCTGTAGTGTCGGAGCAGAGAAATGGCTGCTTTGGGCTGTACCTCGCTTCTGCTGGGTAGCATCTGTCAGAGCTTTAGGCAGAGATGAGATGCCAGCCAAGGTCTTTCTTCCACTCAGCTGAATGGGGAGGGGAAAGTGAAAATATATCGCAACACAAGGCAAACTCTTACAAGTCAGTTGTCCCTCTTTTTGCAGGCAAGCTGTAGTGTCGGAGCAGAGAAATGGCTGCTTTGGGCTGTACCTCGCTTCTGCTGGGTAGCATCTGTCAGAGCTTTAGGCAGAGATGAGATGCCAGCCAAGGTCTTTCTTCCACTCAGCTGAATGGGGAGGGGAAAGAGTATGGCCTTCCTGGGAATCATCTGTACCCTGTGGATGACTGAAGTGTGAGCTTTTACTGTGTGCTGTCCTCATTTGCACACCTCTTCCTTTTCTAGGTTCTTCCTCGGCTATTTGAATCAATAATGTTGTACTGTAAATAATTTCCATGGATTTGGTTAAAGGAGTAAATAGGGTGTTCTTAAATAAGATGCTAAACTTAATAATCCAGTGTCCCTGACTTGCGAATCTCTGCATGGAGTTTCTCTTGTTTTGGGGTGTTGGGTTTTTTCTGTCTTTCTTTTCCCCCTCCACTGGCCTTGCGGTGGATGAAAGTACTCGAGCTGGCAGTGGGCATGGGGAATGGAGAAAGGAGTGGGCTAGAGACTTCTCAGAAAGGGAAAACTTACCTCATTGGCTTCTGATGTTGGACTTGTTTTTACTGCAGTGGGGAGTGTTACGGTTCTGCTTCCCGTCTTCAGTGCTGAAGCAGAAGTATCTGTGGGCCACTGTCTTTGGCCTGGGGGTATTTCAGCTCCAGGAGATGCCTGCATGGGATCTGTATTTGGGCTGCAGGCTATAATTTTCTAAGCTTTTTCATTCTTTAGCTCTTTTCCTGGCAGAACCATCTCAGCTCTCACTGACAGTCGATTTGGTCCAAGCCAGAATTGCTCAGTGGAGCATGGTGTGGCAGCTCTCTTTACGCTCAGCTTGGACGTGCCACTGCACTGATGCGTAGCAACGTGCTCCTGTTAGAGCAACACGATGGTCAGCAGGCTTGACCCCCTTTTCTGTCAGTGCCAGGGAAAAACGCTTCCTGTCAAGCCCGCTGTCAAATGGCTGCGGGGCTGAGATTGCAGTAAGAGGAGCTGCGGTATCGCGGGACAAACGTATAAAATATCTGCTGCCCATCAGTACTCTATCAGCAGAACTTCTCAGAACTCATGAACTCATCCCCACCAATGGTGAGATCTCAGCCCGGCCAGAGGAGTTCTCCAAGGCCAGCAGCAGCTCAGGAAGGCACAGACGAGACCACCCTCTCCCCACCCAAAACGGGAGGCAGCAGCATTCCCTGTCTCAGCAGGGATCCGCAGCATTTCCTTACGGGACACCAGCAGCAGCCGAGGGGGCAGGTGGGGGCGGTTTATTCTGCCAAAGGCACTGTGGGTGAACTGCAGATATTTGGGCAGCGGAGCTGGCATCTCACTAATTCACTTTGCTTTAAAATCATGTGTTAGAGCTGAGGGCACTGAGGACGCGGAGCAAGCTGATCCATGGGCTCTGCTCACAGCTCCAATAGGGAATCAACTCCTTCTGAAGCATGGATATCAGGGCCCTTCTCTGAGAAGGGGCATTGCACACCGGATGTTTTAGTCTGAACAGACTGTCTCTGCAGAGGTCGTGTGTGTTTTGTCCATTCTGCTGGAGATAAATGCAGCGTTGCACGCAGGAGCAGAATGAGGGTGTCTGGCAATGACATAGGAGCCTGGTTTGTTCCTGACAGAAAGGATCTATTCTAACGTACTGGGAGAAATAAATAGAGCTCAGCAGAGGAGGAACTTCTGCGTTTCTTTTATTGTTCTTGTGAGATTTCTGGAAAAAACCACAAACAAAGCAAGTAACGCGCTTTTTGTCCTCTTTCTGGAGCTGCAGCCACTGCAGTTAGCTCCCCACCCTCAAGCTGTCTGCTGTTTACTGACGAGCTTTGCCAGCAGGTTACTGGGATAATGTTAGACTGGTTTAATGAGAAAAAGTGCCTGGAAAATATGCATATATCAATGTAATGTTTAAATTAAAAGAGGTACGTGACATGCCAGTGATGTGATTGGGAGCTGCAAGGAAACGACAGCGATTCAAGGAATCTCTTTGGGTGCCCTGCCATGAAAACAAGGACCTAATTTTGGCAGTGTTTTCAAAGACCAGCGTGAGCCAACATGCATACAAACATGCGTTCGGAGGGTGTTGTGCCTCTGAAGAGGCTCTAAGGGTTGCAAGGAGGCAGGAGAACAGACTACAGAGCTGGAGGCGTCCGGGGGGCTCACATTCCAAACCCCAGTCAGAGGGTAATGCAGCAAAGCAGCTGTAAAGAAACCAGTGTGCTCGTGTCTGCCACAGTGGGCATCCTGGCCAAAACGTGTTTCTCAACCTCTGCCTGCTGGCAGGTGAAAATGGGTCGTCTTTTCTTTTTAAGAAGAACTTGAGAAAGCCAAAAGAGGAAATAATTAATAGGACTTTCTTTACTGTTTAATTCCATTCTCAGGCATGCACAGTCAGAATACTCACTATAAAGCAGGTACTTAGACTCCTCCTGTACTCCAAGAAGTTAAAAGGAGGAAATCTAAAGGTTTTAGATTGAACTGCCTGTGTGAGACTGGTACCCAGGATCCTCTAGAGTTGCTATGATGCCTTTCCGAAGAAAGTGTGTGTGTGCATGCACGGATTGACTTGGCAGCTCTGGAGTAGGCTGAGTCTTGAAAGTGGTGGAAATGGCAGAGTGCAGGACATAGATGTTCTCTCTGTTGGAGATCTCTTCAGGTTTCAGCGTTTCAGATTGTAAAGCAAATTCTATCATCAAACTCCCTCAAATGCTTCAAATCTTCCTCTGTGCCCTCACATTTTGGAGCTTCTTGGGTTGTACCGAACCACCAGAACCCAGCAGGTCACGCGGATGCAGGGGTCAGCATCCAGCATTTCCTGGCACTGACAGCAGTGGTTTTTTGCAAAGCCTCAGGGAATCCTAGTGCTAAATGCTACAGGAGTATTCATCTTTGAAGGTAAGAAACTGCGGCCCTTCTGAGCTTGGAGGTGTCCTTGCAATGCAGGGGATCTGTTGGAGAGAGGATCAAACAGCCGGCTCTTCCTGTGGTTTGCACAGCCTGTTTGTCATTTGGAATTACGTCCTTCTCTGCCTGTGATGCAGCGGGAGATGGGAACAGCGTTAATGCTGCGTGTTACTTTTCTCTGGCCCATACCAGCCCTTCCTGATTGCCCATTAGCTGCCCCATGGCCAGCATCTTGTGCTCAGCTCCCAGCACTTGCTGCCGGCACCGATAACCTGGAGTAACAGCATCTTATTTTTGAATCACTGGGGGGGAGGGAGGGGGATTTTTTATTAATAACCCAAATTACCCCGTGAAACAGCAGCTTGTCTGATGTTAAATATTAAACTCCACTAAGTGGGTGAGCTGGAGCACAGAAACAACCACATACTGGTAATGACTTGCTGTGGCAGAGGATGGCAGCGGTGCCTGCCAGTGTGCATTAATCCTGGCTCCTTGGAGAGTCTTCCATCTCCAGGGCAGTCAGGTGCTCCTCCATGAAGCTCCTCAGCTTCTGAATGGCATTTTGCATGCTTTAAACAGATCAGCACATCAAAGGCTGGCGGATCCTCTCTCTGGCGTTGCCATGGCAGCAGCAGCTGAGAGGATTTGGATGTTTCTGGGATGGGATTGTGTTGCTGGGTGTGTTGGGGCAGAGCAGGGCTGCTCTCCCCACCCCGGCACCCCGTGCCATCATGGACAGGAGGATGGATGCCTGGTGCTGCCAGTGGCACCAGGATCTCTTGCTGGATGGGACAGTCTGCTTCAGTTCAGGGGTGCCGTGATGCAGACCTCCTCATCTCACCCGCTCACCTCAGCTCCCTCCAGCCTGGGGGAGAGGGAGGGAGTCCTTCCCATGCTGCACCGCACGTGGAAGTAGGTCAGCTGAATTATACCCTTACAAGTGCCTGTTTCTCTGCACTGGCTCTCGAGGGAGCCAAGACAGCCAGCCCTGCTTCAAGTGTTGACTCTGTAGGTGCCTAACGCTGTTACGATGAGCCTGTCTGCCTCGGGTGCCTCGTCTGTCCCCTGCAGCTCCGCACGTGATGGATACAGTGGATTTCTGGGAGCGAACGTAAAGCTGAGCTTTAAACCCTGTGAAAACATGACGTTGGCCTGGCTGGGCAGCACGCTACAGCAGCGTGACCAAGGGCTCTGCTGCTGGCTCTCACTACGAGACCGTCAAGCTGTGTTTCCTTGGCAAACGCCCCATCCTCCTTACTGCGCGCTCCGAAACTGCCCCTGGGAATTCAGCGCTGTTTGGTGAGCATTTCTCCATTGGGTGACCCTGGCATCTCCAGCCAACATCTGCTGAGGGGACAGGCATGTGTGTGACATTCTGACATGCACATAGCACATGTCCTTTGGGGTGGGCAGGCAGGAACAGCTGATGGGGTTGATGAAGGAAAGTGGGAAATCCTGAGCATCCCTGCCTGCTCCTTGTGCTCCCACAGCACAGACAACTGTCTGGTTTGGGGCCTCAGTTCTGTTGGCTACTGCAGACAGAAGGAGATGCACAGGTTCACCGAGTGGTCGGGGTTGGAAGGGGCCTCTAGAGATCATCTAGTCCAACCCCCCTGCCAGAGCAGGATCCCCTAGAGCAGATCACACAGGAACAAGTCCAGGGGCTTTGGAAAGTCTCCAGGGAAGGAGACTCCACCCCCTCTCTGGGCAGCCTGTTCAGGGCTCTGTCACCCTCACAGGGGAGAAGGGTTTCCTCATGGTCACGCTGAACCTTCTGTTTCCAGTTTATGGCCACTGTCCCTCATCCTGTCGCTGGACCCCACTGAGAAGAGCCTGGCCCCATCCTCCTGACACCCCCCCTTTAGATAATGAGGTGGTAGTAACGTGCTGTACTGTGGTTTGTGGTGAGTGTGGCAAACCGTCAAGTTTCTGTGCAATCACCTGAATTAATTACAAACTCATTTGCAACAAAAGGTGTTTCTGCTTTCATTGCCTCCATCTACAAGGTATTAACTTACCTGCTTCCCAAAGCCAGGCTGGCTTCCTTGAATGTGGCTGGGGACCCAGCGCTTCCAAAGCAGGAGCATTCCAATAGATGTATCTGTTTCCTGTGTACTATCTCAGAAGTCTCTCCCCTTGAAGTGGAAGGTGTCCCTGCCCATGACAGAGGGGTGGAACTAGATGGTCTTTAAGGTCCCTTCCAACCCAAACCATTCCATGATTCTAGGATAAGTGCCAAAAAAGCGCACTTCTCTTGCCCATCTCTGAGGATCAGGTGAAGTTCCTGTCTACAGCAGGCTTCCATAACACTTGGCCTATATAACAGACTTGTCTTAGGATATCATTGGATTTTTTCACTGGCAATTCCCTGCGGAAGGTCTGAAGATCTGGAGCATGGCTGGTCTGCTTGTGGGGTCTCCTCTCAGGAGGTCCTTACTGCAGCATGTCACCGTATTTACCGTGTGTGCTTACCCAGGCTGTACTTACACTGTGGCTGTTCTGACCTGTGCCTGCAGGTGCGAGACAGAGGAACTGGGGTGCCCGTTAGAGAAGTAGGAATGCAGGCAGAAGGATGTTGTTGACAGGAGTGGAGCAAAGACCATGAAAGTCATTATTATAAATTCAATTTCTCTTTGTGCATTTACCCTGAAGCTGATTTTGCTGCCAGGCTGCCAGAGACCTGTGGGACAACAAAACCTGATTTGTTCTGTATCGTGGGTTCATAAGAGCGCTTTGGGGTTCTCCACTGCTGCCTGGGTGGTGACTTGCCAATGCCTATTCCCTAAACTCTGCCTGGTGCTCTGCAATGCAGCACTGGATGCTGGACTGGGAGCAAGAGCTGTCATCCACTGCTGACATGCACAAGTTTGGTTTTCCAGAGTTTAGATCAAGGTAAGCTGACCCAGGAACTACTACTCTCTGGTCCCATTTTTGCTCCCTTTCACTTCCACCTGTGATGCCATGGGCAGGGACACCTTCCACTAGACCAGGTTGCTCAAACCCTCACCCATCCATGAACAGATGTCTTCAGGCTACCTCTGGTGCTGCTGCTCTGTCCTTGCTGCTGCCCCGCATCCCTCTGCCTAATGCACTTGCCGGAGCAGTTGGAAGGGCCTCCGTATGGCAGAGACACTGGGAAGCTGGCTTAGCTTCTGTAGATGCTGGATCAGACTCACTGAATGTCTCAGCCGGGGGAAATTTCAAGCAAGCGTGACTCCAAGAGCCAAGCCTGCTGTCCTGAGCGCCCCACAGCAAGGGGACTTCAGGACACATCCTGGTCTGTCTGATGCATGATCTCTCTGCAATAAACCACAGAAGGTCTGAATCCTGCCTGGGGTACCAAGGGGGGATGTGGATAAAGGCAGTGTGCCCAGAAATCCGAAAGCTTGTTCCCGTCTCCGTATGTCTAATTTTGTCGGCATGTGAGGCTGCAGGCTGCCTTGGGAAAGGCTACGGAGGGGCTGGCTTTGCAGCGCCTGTGTGTCTCCTTGGTTAAGAAAGGTTATGTAAATTGAAGCACATGTCGTTGGGATTCCCTTCATCTTTTGTCATCACTGCTGTGCCTTTCTCTGAACTTGACCCCCGGCCTCTCTTGGAGGTCAGATACACAGTCTCTGCATCCTTAGGTCCTGTTCGTATCTGGCTCACAGCATCCATTCCTTGCACATCCAGAGAGCCCTTTCCTGACAGTGGTGATCCCTGATCTTTTCCTATGAAGTAAAACATGGAATTTCTTCTCTGTTTCATGTTGCTGCCTGGGCTGAGCCTGCAAACGACCCCACTGTCCTGCTGGCGAGTTCAAAAGCGTTTGCCTGATGCTGCAGGAAAAAAGGCTGCTGTTCCAGGAGCCCAGAGCTTGTTTTCCAGCATCTGGATGACATTTGAAGAAGAGAACATTAAATCCTTTGTTAAGTGAGTTATGGGAAGAGTGTCTCCTATTTCCTTTGGCCTATGTAAGGCTTGTAGAGTCAGTCTGTGGGAGAGACTTTGGAAAAGTCCTCTGTGGCATGGTGAGGGTAGCACTGGTGTGGGTCCCTAAGTGCTGCAGCACAGAGGTCCAGTCTTCCCGGTGTAGTGTCTTACGTTGTCCTAAGAAGGAGGTAAATGAGCCATTGTGAAGCTGTTGCAAATGTACCGGGGCTGGTTTGAGGCTGCTGTGTTGCAGAGTGTCCAGTGATGTCCAGGTTTGTTCCTACCTGTGCTGTAGCAATGCTGACTGCCAGAGGCTGTGTCCTGTTGGGACATTTCCAGTGGCAGGAGTGTGGGGGACGCCTTTAGGAGCAGAGCTGGAGCGAGTATGATCTGTTCAGACCCCACAGTCCAGAGAAGGATTCATCTAGAGGGGCAGTTGCACTGGTGTCTTGCAGGTGGCAAGGAAAGTTCACTTCCAGCAGCAAACACCTCCTGTACAGTAGCTGACAGAGGGGCAGGTTCCAAAGAGACTTTGTTCCCAAATTTTTACTGCTGAGGCCAGGAAAAAGTGCTGATACTGCAGACATTCAGTGGAAAAGGTCCACTGGGAGAAATAAAATAGTTGATCTCCTTCAATTTTAGAACAATAGTGAGACTCCCATTAGCTCTGCTAGGTCAGTGGAGCTCTATCCTCATTCCTGTGCTGCAGAATTGCTCCCTTTCCAAAGCAGTGTGTGAGTGAGTATTTCTGGGACTCTGGGACTCGGCTTCTCTCATCCAGAGGCATCTTATGTAATTGAATTAGACCTTAGGACAAGCTACTGTGCGATGAAATCATCCTAAATGCTGATCAGTGAGAGCAGGGCTGTGGGCATACAACAGAAATGTGCGCATCTCTTCTGAATCATTCATTAATTACCCTTAAATGGAACTCATGGGTTTCAAGATTTCAAGTGGGTTTTCTGCAGATGTGCCAGACTGTTCTGCAGAGCGTGGCAGTGACAGGGGAAAGGTGCAGGCTCTTGTACTGCGAGCAGGATGCAGCCGTGTGGGCTGTTCTTCTTGCTGTAAGGTTCGCTGTTGTCCAGGCCAAGAAATAAATGGATCAATGGTATCTGGAAGAGCTAATCATGACGAAAAAGATGCATGTAGTCATCAGAACACGGGTGGATATCCATCCAAATAAGCATCGGGCTCCTTTGCTTGCTCAGCAAGGGGGTGAGCAAAGGCACAGGCTTCCAAGCTCTTAGATGTCAGTAGAGGATTGTACTCAGTGAAGGAGCAGGAAAAAAGATTAATTTTTCAGAAGGCTTGGGTGAAGCTTTCAGGAAGAACAAGGACAGCAGGACTGAGAGACTGGAAATGTGTTGCAGAGCTGCTGTCTGCAAACAGCAGCATCTCTGGGGCCTGTTGATGTCGCAGCATTTGTTGTTCTGGTCAGGGTGCCTTGCTCAGGAGTTGGATTGCTGCTCTGAAGGGATTTTTTTAGTGGAGAGAAGGTGCTTGGAGTTGGCTGCCCCATCCTTGCAGAACAGCCTTGCTCTGAGCCACGCGCTGCGGGCAGCGAGCTCTGTGTGTGCCTTGCCCGAGGCTGACCCCCGCTGATGTCGAGGTGTGTTACCGGGAGGCGATGGGGCTGAGTGTGCTGCCTCCTTCACTTGCAGCTTCCTGCAGTGGTTTTAAACACGTCTGTGAGCTCAGATCTTACACGTGAAGTGATTCAGTGATAGTCTGGGAAACAGTAAAACCCCAGTCTTTTTCTACCTGCATCCCTCTCAAAAGTCTCGTTAAGTTGGACTTGGTTCTGTTTGGGTATTAATTGCCTCTGGGTAAAAGTGACCACACACATGGCACAGGCTGCTGCTCAATAGTAAAGCATCAAACCACACCAGGAGGAAGGTAATGGGAAATGGGGACCCTGTCCCAGAGCTCTGTCTTGTAGGGGCCAAGATAAAATCTGCAGCCTTTGTTGTCTGTCCCCATGGCTGTGGAAGGCCTGGCCTTGGCACTCCGTCTCTTCCGTTAGCTGAAGCAGTATTCAGCTCTGATTCCTGCTCAGGGCCCAATTTCCACTCCTTGAAACACTTTTCCCTGGCACCCCCCCAGCCTAGACAACAGCGGTGCCTCTCGCATGTCTCTTCTCAAGTGGGTTGGGTTCAGGGGGGCTGTTATGGACAGGAGAAGCTCTATGCAGACTGCAAGGTAGTTGCTGGGGTAGGGGGTTGCTTGTGGAGGGCAGCTCCATGCCTATGGGCGTACCAACCTTATCACGATCCCTTTGGACATCACCTCTGGAAGAGAGAGAGGAGTGACCTTGTGAGTGTGGAGTTTGCTTTTGGTGGAACCTGAGGCTCTGAGCTCCTGGGAAGAGAGTTAGTGCTTTCTTTACTTTGGGTTTGGTGGTTTTGTTTGGGGTTTTTTCCTGTTTTGTGGGTTGTGTGTGTTTGCTTTTTGGTGCGTTTTTTTTGCATGGGAGCCAGAAGAGCAGAGACAAGTCCTGCTCTGCGAGCTGCTGCAGTATAAATATTTCATCATAATCTCAATTACGATCTCTGAACAATCCCCAGGAGCAAATATTAGTGACAAATGGGTTTTGTTACCACTTTATAGTTTCCACACATACTCTTTGCGATGCCTATTATGGACTTTCTTGTTGATGGCGTAGCCCAGTAGTTGTTGCTTATCCAGCTCCCACGAGGGGGGTGTCTAAAGACCCAGATCAATTAGAGATATGCGGAGAATGGAGACTTCCCATGGCTTGTTTTCCTTTGATTGTACCTTGACTCCATGACCACAAATTCATGGTAACCTGCAGCACTGCCGTTGGCCCAGATGTTGCCTGCAAAGAGCTGGGCTGCGTTTACAGTTCTACCAAGCTTCCCGCTGATGCTCCTCATGTTGTTAATTCTGCTCAGCTGCATGCCAGGTCTGTCCAGAGGAAAAAGCTGAACGAGTTGCAGCCGACTGTGGTGTGAACATCAACTGGAATCAGTTGCATTTTTGGGGCAAACCTTCCTGCCTTGTTATTGATAGCTGAGCCCTTCATCGAACTTCAGAGAACGTCCCTGTCAAATCACAGGTGCGCAGCTGGTTTTGTTTCTTGCTGTGAATATTCAAATAGATATTTCCTCCTCTCCTTTGTGAGCTCTGTGCCGAACTCTGGAAACCTGGCAGGTTTGCTGGAGAAGCCTGTGACAGGATTGCATAACCCTCAGAATGCCCCGAGGTTGAGGGCTTTTCTTGCTGGTCCAAGCCAAGAAGAAAATATTTTGACAAATCCAAAGAGGTTTACAGAAATTGTTTCGAAGTTCTTGTCAAATTACCCAAACGAACGTGACCGAGCATGATCCTGGTACAGACCATGGCATCTAGGGATGTTGCAGACCTCAGAGACCAGGTGCCTGCTGAAAATAAAGGTACGCAAAGTGTGGGGTGAGATCTGAGTTCTTGCTCTCCTGCTCGATGCTCAGCAGCAGAGCAGATTCCTTTCCAAGAGGAGCAGAGTGCAGCCTGCCAGGTGGGGACTGTGCGTTCATCTGCTCTCGCAGGAGGTCAGTCTGCACTGCCTCCAGGCACACACTACAGCCAAGTGCTGGATATCTCTCCATCTCGAGATTCCCAAATAGGCATAACATTTGGGCATCTCCATGGATCTGTAATCTTGCAGTTACAGCAGGACCAGTGGATCCCATAGGATCAATAGCTGGGGTGGATTAACTGCCGCCTGACAAGGGTCTTGTTACATCTTTCAGACTGCCTGCGTGAAGGCAGGAACCTGCACCATAATCAGTAATTAAGAAGTGATTTGCCCTTGGCCCGTATTGTGGGAATAATGCCAAACTGAGTTCCCAGAACTGGGATTTTTCAAATTCAGGCTGGTGATGCTTCTTGCTCTCAGATCTTCTCGGGGAAAAACAGTGGATGTTAATCCTGTGGGCGAGATGTCCTCTGGTCCACTGGCTAGGGGAGCTGGATGGAGAGGTTGTTGAACACTTTCTATCTGTGCAGAAATCTCCTTAGCAGCCAGGATAGCGCAGGACTAAGCCGTAGCATAAACAATGGCCCATGAACATTCCTTTCATTTGGGGAGTTCTGCAACTCTTTCATGTCTTCACTCTGTGAATCTGACTTCCTGAGATTTTGCACCTGAATGAGTATAAATAAGATAAATCGGTGTGATGAAATTTTCAGTTGCGTTGCCTGGCTCGTCCAAATGATGAGCAAAAAGATGCCAGAGAGGCACATGCTATGGAGCTGTCTGTCTGCTCAGTATGTGTGCACAGAGGAGAAAAGGGCTGCCTAAATGTCCCAATTTTGGACTTAGGCTACTGCTTCTCCAGGAACTAAACTGTGGTTATGCTGGCACAAGGCAGCTGTCTCTTGGAAAAAGAGAGCAGGCTGCTTCATCTTCAAAATCCTGCCTTTGGAGGCAACAGTGCACAGTTCAAGAAACACAACCTGAAGTACATCTCTCTGAGTTGTATTTCTGGATTTCCTTTGGGAATCTCACAGCTTAAATAGTTCTGAACCAATGGATGACCATGAAACAGTTTCTTAGATCAGGGGTGTGATGGGGAGAGATTTCTTATGTCTATGAGCTGCTGAGCTCTGCAAACCCAGTCCCCTGGATTTCTTGCAGGTTTTCATTTGTCCTGTGCTTCTGGGTGCTGGTTTTTAGACTGATGTGGAGAGAAGTACTTGAAAATTGGCTCCCCCTTCCCTGGCAATAAAGGAGATGGAGAGGCAACTAGGGAGAGAGCAAGGGCTGGAAAACCTATGCATAGTAAATCTTTGTCCCCCCTCCCACCACATAACATCGCAGGGCTCCTTCTCTGACAGAAAGCTGAAAAGCAGGTGTCAGTGTGGACCTTTCACAGGCATCCTGCTCATAGCTGATGATTCCAGCACTTTGGAAGCTGAGGGATTCGCCATCTGAGAGGTGAAGCACCAGCGGCGCCTATGGACTTCCTGTGAAATTATGGGTCTTCGTGCCAGAAACCACAAATGCCACAGGAAAGCGTGCATCAGCCTCAGAGGATTGCTGCTCCGAGTGTCTCGTTCAGCACTGCAGAGCATTGTTCTGCTTATTTATGCCCACATCACTGCTGTTCCCCCCTAACAGGAGGAAGCAGCCTGACAGCGGCACTGTTTTTCATCCCAGCTCTCTCCTTGCGTGAATCTGAGCACCCTCCGTTCCTCATGGCTGGGCAGCAGCGGCAGGATTGCTAAGGGTTTGAATTATTCAGCTTCTGTTGCTGACTCAGCTTTAAAAGTGTATTCACGTTTCCTAAGGTAACAGCTTGTTGACCAGAACCAGGGAGCCTGGCTGCTCCTTGGAGCCTCAGCAGGTGACAGGAGCACAGGGACTGGTTTCCCCTGTAAGCAGAAAGGGGACATGCTGGAGTAAGGTGAACCCCTGGCATAGCCTTGTCTTGTCCAGGGAGGGCACAGCAGGCGCTCAGAGAGGAGCCAGCCCCTTCCCTGTCCTGGCATCGTTTCCAAAACTGCTGAGTGTAGGAAGGGCTGCACCTCATTCCTTGAGGAAAAGCACATGCAGTTTCCTCAAAGTGTGGAAGCCCACTGTTAAGAAATCTATTTACTCGTCTCCAAGGTAATGTGTTTCAGGCTCTGGTGCACACACTGCACTCCCCATGCCCTTAAATGCAAGGAGAACAGCTGAGGATAGATTAGCAGCAGCCAGCCAAGTGTCTGGAGCTGGGAGATCACTTCTCTAGTTACATGGAAGATAACAAGGCAGAGGAAGGAGCCTTGCATTCCTTCCCAGCTACATCAGAGTGCAGTTGGAGAGTTTCTCCAAAGGTCAGGGGATGAACTTTGTATCTTGAAAAAAACAAAACTCTTTGTAGCTGAAGGAGTAGTTTTCTTCAGAGATCCCCTCTTCCTTCTAAATTTATGGCAGAGAGCTTCTCTCCACCCCACGACTCTGCTGGAATTCAGTGTTTTATCTGGGGTGTAAACCTGGAATGCAGTGGCACCGAGGCACCGCGGCTGCTGAGTCTCATCCCAGGAGCCATCCCAGGACAGCGACGGAAGGAATTTTTTTTCCTGCGGATATGATAGATATTATAGCATCCAGGGAACAGCACTTAAACAATACTGGAACCCTGGCTTGCAGAAATCCCCTGAAGCCCCTGGGGTTTCACAGTGGTCTGAGTGGGAGTTGACAGCTGTTATTCACTGTCACTCTTGGCCACGTCATCTCAACACGAGTTTGCTCTTTCTGCGGGAGTATTCCTGTTGTGTCCATTGTAAATCATTTCCCTTGGCAGAGCTCCAGTTTAACTCTGTGTTAGCTTTTATGGGTGCCACATGACACTGACCTGTACAGCCTCAGAGGGGGGACGCGTATGCCCCGATATCACTAAGGAGAGGACCCAGTATAAAATCTTAGGGAATGAGCAACGCAGCCAACCTCAGTTCAGGGTCTGGAAACAGATGTTAAGGAACTGCCTGAGACCTTAGTCTTTTGAGGTGTTTTCATGGAAATGGAAAGAGCACTTGGGATTGAGAGCTATTCATTTACTAGAGCTGCATTTGTTATTTTTCAGGCTCTGCCAGGCTTAGTGTTGTGCCCATACTGTTGGTTTCTCTAGAGCTGGAGGCTGTGCGAAAGATGTTACTGTTAGCTATAACAGGCAAGATAACGGTGACAAACTGCTAGTAGGGCAAGTTGCACTACAGTGTTGGCTTTCGGCACCAATACCTGCAACTCCCCTGTCTGCAGAGACCTTCAGAGATGCCTCAGGTGTGGTGTTAATGAGTGGATAAGATCTAATTTAGAAAAATATGATTAACAAGGGACAGCAATTAATGTAGCAAAGAGACCAGTTCCCTTAGAGATGGAGCCTGCACCAGCTCCACCAGCAGCCAAGGAATGAACTGCTCCTGCATTGCCTTCCCTTCTGGAGCTGTAGAAATGGGACTGAGAGCAGAGTTAACCCTGTGAGCTCCATACAGTTGCGCCAAGACAGATATCTGGTGCCCTGTGATACGCCCGTCTGCTGCGGATCCACGGGTCTGCTCCAGTCCTGGACCTGCCAGCCCATTTGGATGTCAGGGATAGCCTGGGGTACCTCAGGGACCTGAGCACTTACTGCCTCCAGGCACTTAGTCCCAGGTTCGGACAGTCCTGGAGGGCTGTTTGCAGGCAGAACTCTAGGTCTTAGTGGGGGCGCGAAGGCTTTGTGGCTTGGCTGGGCTTGCCGGGACCGTGCCTGGTGGCAAGTTTCTGTGTCCCTCAGAGGAACCCAGACCTGCAAACATGCCTGTCATGGGCTGGGAATTTAGGATTTTTCTCATTTCTCGGGCTGCAGAAAGGCTCTGTCTCAGTGATGGGGACCTGGGGCAAGTCCTTACTGCCCACTACGTGGCCTGTTGGCATGTGCCAGAGGACCCTCAGTTGCCACTGCAGTAACCACAGCTAATTGCTGCTCTGCACACAGACACAGGGTTTCCTTCCCTCAGCCATGTTGTGCCATGTGATGTGCCTGAGGGGATCCTGGGCTGGAGCCAAGAGATGTGAGCACCGTGTCCCCTCATGTGCTGCACAGAGCTCACCTCTCCACCCTCATGGGGAGGACGAGGCATCCCTGGATAACTAGAAATCTGTAGGACACAGCCAATCTGAGACTGCTCATCCCTCACAGCCAAAGGGTTTGTCACCCCAGAGTTTATCCTATCCCTGAGTTTGCCCGTGATGGGTCTGTGAAAGTCACCGCTGCTGTTGCTCAATGGTGACAGCAGCTCCATGAGTCAAAACTGAATCCTAGTCCCTGCCTGGGGGAGCTCTCACGATAGATCTGGGGGCAGACACTCAACAAACATGTGGAGCAGTCTCACCGACGCTGTACCTTGCTTTTCCCTGAGGGGTGGTAGGAGGTAACCCCAAATGGATTGGAGGGCACAGGTCATGTTTCTAGGTCTTTGTCTAGTGTGGATGTTGTCCTGGCGGCCGCAGGTCCTGGGAAGTTGGCATTAGGCTGAGGCAGCATCTCTGAATAGGCTGATAAGCTCTGGCTGGTAAGGTCCTGTCTTCAGGGTGCAGAGGACTTGTATTTGCATTCATGACATGCAGTTATGCAGGCGGGGGGGAAAAAAAGCAGGATCTGAGACGTTGATGATGTTGCTCTGGAGGTTTAGAGCAGCAAAACTTTTTAGAGCAAATGTAGCATGCCAGCCAGCACCCACCCTTGTGCCAGTTAACATGTGAGCTCTACCTGAACTGGAGGTGGAGTCTGTCATAGCTGAAATACCAGAGGGATCCCAGACTTCCAGGGAAATGCTGAATTGCACTGGACAAGGGGAAGGTGTTTTCCTTAGACTGAGGGAAAGACTCTGCTTTGCTCTGACGCTTCAACATGGCCTTTGCTCTGTATAATCATCTCAATTTCTATGTAATGCAAAGCATTTTTGCATCCTAACAGGTCCTCTTGATCTACTTTTCCTGCCTCTCAGACGATACAAGCCTTCCCAGTGGTGGGCTGGGGTGTTTTATAGGAATTCCCTAGGGAGGTACAGCTGGCAGAGCTGTTGGGTTTTTCCTCTGTGAAGCTGCAAGTGTCACAAGACGAATTTATCTGTATGCTGCCCTGGCCTTTCCAGGTGTGATCGTCCCGTGGCCATTCACTGGTTTGGCCCCAGTGCGTGGGGGGAGAGGTGCCTTGGCCTTCTTGAACCTGTAACTGGCCAAGAGGGCCAGGTGAATGGCAGCTAGGAATAGGAACCAAGGCGTGCGGCTCCCCTGCTGTCCCCCAGTGCTTTGTCAGGATGGTCCCAGTTTAGCCTCTGGATCCAAGATGGGGTTAGCAAAGCACTAGCAGAAGGATGCCTCCTGCTAGCCAGGAGTGCCGGGCGAGCATCGCTCTGCGGTTGTCACCCTGAGCACGAGGCGAGGGTGGGACGGGAGCGGTCTCCAGGAGGTCTGTTCCTTTGAACAATTGGTGTGACTCCCTTGCGTGTCTTTCAGAGAGGGCATGCACCAACCACTGTGGACCCCTTGCCTTCTTGCTGCAAGCAAGGATCTCCTGAAGGGATGCTGGAGCAGGAGTCTGCTGTGCAGGTAGAAGGGGGGGAAGGGGCGCGTTCATTGTATTGCAGCCCCGACAAAGGGCCTGGAGCTGCTGTCACTAGACCTCATTTGCCACTTCAGTTCCATCTCAGTGTCCTTCATTTGGGACTGTGCCCAGCCAAGGTCTGCAGAGACCAGTGAACAATTTGGGGTCTTCTGCTAACTGCCTCTGGCCCAGCCTGCTTTGTGCAGCACAAACAGAGACAGTGTGGTTCTGGCCACAGAGCCGTTCCACTTTGCTTTGTGTTTCTGAATTTTCACCTTGCCCTGTACTGTTTGAAGAGCAGGGCTCACGCACGTGCCCTCCTCCCTGTTTACGGCGCACGGATATGTTTATGAAGTGTGCCTCCGGTATGACACGTGCTAAACACTTCATGTCCAGCCTGGCAGCTCTCCCCAGGCCCCTGACGTGGGACAGCTGTAATCTCCAGACTCCAGGCAGGAGCCTCCCTGTTGTGCAAGGAGGCAAGGTTGGGGTGATAGGGTGCTGCTGATAAACTTTTTCCAGACTGGCTGCTGGCACTTGGTTTGGCTGCAGCACTCAGCGTCAGTGGGCTGACCAGAGCTGCAGACCCTGGCTGTCCAGGGCGAGCTGACTCTTCTGCAGTGATGACATGCCTGCATTACTTGAGGGTGAGTACTTGGGCATGGTAAGGGGTTCTCTGGGCAGCACTAGGGGTGAGGAGTTGGGTCAGTTCTCAGCGTATTTGTACATGGGAGGTTAGGTGTATCGTGGCCAGTAACGTGGACTTAACTCTGGTCCGGAGAAAACAGCCCTCGTCCCCAGATAATTGCAGTTAAATGGACCATAGAATGGCAGAAAGGGTTTGCTGCCCTTCTTAGGTCGCTGGGAACTTGCCTAAGGTTATGCTGGGAGCCAGTGGCAGAGCCTGGCACTGAATCCAGAACGGCTAGTTCCCCCTGCTGCTGTACCCACCTCGTCCTTCTCGACACTGCTCTTTTTTTGGCAGAAGGGAGGTGCCCTCAGGTGTTGTTCTTTTGAATATTTTAATATTAAACGTTGATTTCGGTGTTACCATCTTTCTTAGTTCACCCACCCAAAGCCCTGGGGCTGGATGACGTTTCTTTCCGGGCACAGGGCTGCACTGGCTCTGCTGAGGAGCAGGTGGCTGTGCTGCTACGGCTTTGCTCGCATGTCCTCGCCAGGGATCGGCTGGCAGAGATCTATTGCCAGGCCTGTGCTTCAGGTGCTTTCCTGTCAGAGCTTTCTTCCCTGCATGGCTTCCGGAGGCTGCACCCTGAGGGCTGGCCAGACCCGCCTGGCTGAAGGCTGCTGGCAGTGAATCCATTGCAGCCATGGTGCAGGGACTGTACTGCGACTGCTCACGGCGTGCAGGTCCTAGCAGAAAGCCCCCTTCTCAGGGGGGCAGGCAGGCAGGCAGAGCAGGTGTGGACTGGCCCTGCTGAAGCAGAGGTAGAGAATGAGTCAGAGCAGACTGCAGAAATTAGGCACGGTTTGTAAGCATCCCTAGAAAAAAGAAGGCAGTTTCTCCGCTGGGGCAGCTCCTGAGGGCACGATCTGGACTCCGGTGCATCTCCTGAGCGCCAGGCACAGCCCAGAGCCCAGGACAGGCTGGAGGCTGGTCTGCAAGGTGTGTCCTAGTCCCTGGCTTGCATCAGGGCACAGCTCTGCTTTCTTCTTTGCACTGGCAGCGTGCCCTCTCAGGTCCGTGGTGTTCAATGTACGCACCTTCCTGAGCCATGTCATGGTCCAAGGAAGGAAGTGCATCAGGGACGCAGGAGGTAAAAACCAGTTACACTGCTGCTGTATCTCTCTCAGCAGCTGTAAACCCTCTTGTGTTGTTAGACGAGGTTTAGTACCTGAGCAAAAAGCTCTCGTGTATTGTCTTCAGTCACAGTCTATATATTTTCTGGTGAAGTAAAAATAGCTTTTCTTTTTCAGGATATGCAGGGAGCAGAGGCTCCTGCTAACATCAAAGCAGAGTGACAGCTTTCCCCTGGGTGTGCGTGGCCTCCGCTGGCAGGAGCAGTAGCTGTGTTAATTCTTGCTTTGGCTCAGTGTGAAAGGAATAATGTCCTGGTCTCCAGCTCCCTGTTCCTCTCTCCACTCATTGCTGCTGGACCCAGCACTGTACATCACTGGCGAAGTGATGGTTTGCAAATGGCAGAGCAAGATATTGATGCTACTACTTAGAAAATCCATTAGTAGCAGGTGGGAACTGACAGAGGCAAAATTCGTAGAGCTGTAGCACCAGGGAATCCTTATCAGGATAAGCCTGCTGTGTAGGGCAGCTCCCCAAGTCCTTGCTCAATGCAGATTAAGCTGTTTTTGGATATCCACCGTCCTCACAGCCCTGAACCTGTTCCAACTTCAGCATCTAGCAAAAAGGACCTGTGAGGGGGGGAGGAAGGAGCCAAACGTCAACACAGATGCTGTCTGCATCTGAATGTGTTCAGCACGACCCGCGTT
>NW_010252425.1:38445-40117 GCF_000690775.1 Eurypyga helias
TAGCCCTGAACTGCACCACCAGCAGCGGTCCAGAACTACCACTCCTGTTAAGAGTGCATAAAAATGGGCTTTCCCATGATTATGATGAATTGCACGTCGGGGGGGCTAGTCTGGTACCTGCACCTGAAAGCTTGCCGCCTCTTCAGTACTTTCAAAATGCTAATTGGCAAGTTGCCTACTTTCCTACAAACCTGCCAGGGGCCCTCCTTCTTTTGCTGTGGGATTTCTCCTCTGCCAGTTGTGCTGAGCTCTCTTCCAGCTCTAACAGGCAGCTGTCGCAGGAACAGGAGCAGATCTTTCCTCCATGCTCTGATTCACCTGCTGCAAGCTGGTTGCTCCCCCCGGCTCCTTGCACTGAGGTGTGGGCATCTTCAAGGCCAGGCTGGATGGGGCTTGGAGCAACCTGGTCTAGTGGAAGGTGTCCCTGCCCATGGCAGGGGGTGGCACTGGGTGGGCTTTAAGGTCCCTTCCAACCCAACCCATCCTGTGATTCTGTGATCTCTGCTGGGCATATAAGCCATCAGCCTCTGTGGTACATGCCTTGAGGAGGCCTGGGGCTGTTGTGAAATCTCCACTCAGCAGAAAGGAGCGTGAGCAAAGGGTTTGCTGAGGCAGGTGCATGAATGAGAACAAACTCGCTTGGCAGATGCCTTCCAGAGATGACCTCTTGTGCCTCGACTCTCATCAGTCCTGTTAAGATCTGCAGACATGTCCTAACTCATGTGCGCAGAGGTGAGGATGGTTAGAGACTAGAACTTGGGCATATGGATTTATCGACCTTAAATCATGTGGGCAGGGATAGGATGGTGAGAGAATGGAATTTGGGCATATGGATTTATCCTTTTACCTGGTGAAATTTCCCAATGCTTTTGCTTTTCTCTTTTATCTGGGTTTGCAGTATGGGCCTGGTAGCCTGTTCTCGGTGCTCCGCTGGCTGCCTGCCCGAGGCTGTGCTACTATGGCCTCTCTGGAGATGCTGTGCTCTGCTGAATGCTGTCTTCCGCTCAGACGGCAGAAACCTGGCAGGAGGTTTTGTTTCCACTGCAGGGACCACTGAGAGTGTCAAGTTCCTGTGAATACAGACAGGAGAGAAAGTTCCTGTAAGACAGTGTGATTTCAGTTTCTGAGTATTTTGAGTTGAATCTCCAGTTCAATTTTCCTGATGTTCCCTGATCATCTTAGAGAGACCCTAGGTGTCACTTTTGACTGCTTTTAAGCTTAGCACCTGTTTGAGTGTGTTTCCAGGAGTGGCCTGTCCTTCTCATCCGATGAGAAAGGATCCCCAGGCTATCACCTGCACACCTGGTCACTTGATGTCTGCAAGGCAGGGAGGTCCAAATGAGCTCTGGCTCCAGAGAAATCCCTAGGTGGGATTAAAAGTAAAACACTGTGCTGACATGAGGTTTTGCTGTCTCTGCTGGAAATAATGCCTGTAAGGTGAGGATCATGCCCACTACTGGACACAAACCCACATGAGCAAAGAAATGTCAAAGCAAAAGTCAGTGCTGAGGTTCCAGCACCCTGGCACTGGGAGTGACTGGATGACCTCCTAGATGTGAGTTGGGCCTTTCCACACCATCTAGGTAGTTTGCCCTTGGCAATACACAGTTTTGGTGCCAGGTTTCAAGTTTGCATCTCACTGCCGGTCCTGGGGCTCTTTGGTTGGGGGGGT
>NW_010252426.1:0-21250 GCF_000690775.1 Eurypyga helias
GGTGGGGTGCAGGAGAGTGGGGGGACCCAAGGGCTGCAAGGGAGACCGGACACTTGGGGGCTGAAGTGAGAGGGGAGAACCGGGGGCTAAAAACTGGGGGCAGGGAGTGGTGGACGGACAGATGGACATGTGGAAGGGTATAGGGACACCTAAGAACCGTGGGCTACAATGGAGAGGGGAGATGCAGGGGGGGGCAATGGAGAGAGGAGACCAAAAAAAGACTGCAGGGTAGTGGGGACACCCAGAGATTGCAGTGGCAGAGAGGTGTGGAGGGCTGCAAGGAAGAAGGGAGACCTGGGAGATGCATGGAAAGGGGAGACCAGGGCACTGGAATCAGCCCCACCACCCCTCATTCCTGGTCCCTGCTCCCCATCCCCACTGCAGGTCATTTGGGGATGCACTATCCCTAAACCCTGCTACCATGCTCCAGGGGAGAGCTGCAGGCTGGCAGCAGGGTCAGGTGGATGCCTTTCTTCCTTGGAAAGTTGGAAAAATGAGAGGTGGATACTAATACATTCATCTATAGTTCAAATTGTCTATTCCCACCCCCGGGACTGGACTCTCGGGAGTTGTCAGATGGAAGTGTTTTTGGTGTGCAAGAGGGGGCTGGCTGCAAACAGCCTCGGGGTGATGAGAAAAGAGAGCTTTGAGTTAAAAACTGCTCCAGTTTTTAGGAGTCCGCAGGCCACTTGCTGCTGGTTTGATCAGTGACCCAGAGCTCTCCAGAGCTGTAAACATCACGTCTGCCCCAAAGAGTCTCCCTCTCCTTCCCCTCCCCTTTCAAATTCCTCTTGCAAATGTAACCTGTGCTGGACTGAGTGGAGAAAGGCATTATTACCTCCCCAAATAATGGGGGTGCAATTGCAGGCCAAGCCTGCAGCTCTTGGGGTGGGGATGGGGTGGTTAGATCACTTCTTTTCCCCCTGGGAGGGGAAGAAAACCCCAAACTGTGACTTTTTCAAGTCAGGGGGACAAAGCAGAGGATGATGTTGGCCAGTCAGGATTAGCAAGAGGGTTTTAGACCATCTGAGACATTTTACACCTAACTCTAGTGTTGTTCAGCGACTCATGGGAGGGAGATAAGAGGTCTGAAATATCTAAATGGACACTAAAAGGCACAGGCAGGATTAAGGGTTGAAGGTTTCCAGTGTGCTCGTGGAGGGTCGGGAAGCAAAGAGCTTCCAGAGATGAAAAGATAGTGAAATACCCTGAAACAAGAAGTACGCCTGGATGCTCATGGGAACACTGCCTTCAAGGGACACATCAAACCCAAATCGGAGCGGGCATTAAAGAAAAACAACCAGTGGCGATGAAATCCTGCCTCCCTTGTAGTCAGTCGGAGTTTTGTCTCGGACTTCAAGGGAGCCGGGAACTTGCCCCCAGAGGTTATTAAAATCCTTTGTAATAACAGCACTTCTCTAGTAACCCTTTACACCAGGCACTGGGGTTGGGATAGTCAAAAATGTAGCCTGAATGGAAAAATAGGCTGCAGATGGCAGAGAAAACACCTAGAAATATTCCTCTCCCTGCAAGCCAATTTCTCCCCTAATGGGGGCATCAAGGCAGCAAGCTGCAGCTGGGATAGATCCAGAGCTGGGTGGCAGGTGGGATGTGTTTTTTCCAGGGTAAGGAGTTCCCTGAAGCAATGCTGACAGCTCCAGCCATTCCTGGTCTCATCCCAAACCCGTTCAAGGGGATGGTGTGGTGGGGGCTGCGTGGTCAGGGCATAGGGATGCCAGTGTGCCATCTGATGGGCTGTGAGACTCCAGAGGCGCAATGTGGCGGGCAGGTTTTTCTGTTTATTTTATTATCGGCTTTTTCGTGGGGTGGGAAACCACCGCAAAGACCACAAAGAGCAGCTCGGAGCAGTGTCTGAAGGGAAACCCATTTAACTGCCATTAATACCACTGCTAAAATAAGCAAGCCGTGCCCCGGAGACAGAGAGGAACCCTCTAAGAATTTAAGTCCTGCACCTGGTTTGTTTATTTGTTTGGACTGAAGAAAGGGGAAAAACAGCAACAAAAAAGAGGGAGGTGAAATCCTTGAGAGTTTTTGTCTCCTGGTTGCTCCCCAGAGACAGAAATGTGATTTTTCTGTTTACGAAGTTGCAGCCCTTTCCGTGAGCGCCAGGTGCCCAAGGACTTGGAAGAAGTGAGAAGCAGAGTTAATGAGGTGAGAAGGAAAGCAGAAAAAAGGAAAGAGCAAAACACATTTGTTGTAACAGATCAGACCGAAACATCTGCAGGGCATGGGCACCTGCGTGGAGTCAGGAAATGCAGTTTTTATAACTTGTCTTCTCTGCAGAAAAAAAGGGGAACACCCCTTCCCCCTCCCCCTCCCTCCCTGAAATCTGGAGAGGAGGAAGGGAAAGATGAATAGCTGAAGATTTGGGCTTGTCTCAAGGTTTATTTATTTTTTTCCCTTCTTCCCGAGCAGTTACACAAACCTTTTTTTTGGGGGGGGGGGGAGGTAAGAGCGAAGCAGCGAATGAAGTCTTGCCATGTGCAGGGTTAAATGGAAACACACAATCAGACCATAACTCAGGGTGTAATTCAAGCCATACGGTTTGTCTGTCTGTTGACTGAAAGGTTGTATCGAGGCTTGGCGAGGGAGGGGACTGAGAGGGGATAATCCAAACTTTTTCGTGATTCATAAACCACTCCTTTGCAATTTGGATAATAGATCTCTCTCTCCTGACGACTCGCTAAACTTCAGAGTTAACCGTAGCTCGTGCTCCTTCTCTCTCTCCTTTCAGGTTGTTCATCTCCAAGGAGGAGCAACACCCAAACTGCAGGGAAATATATTGCGCAGAAAATTAGGAAAAATCCTTTATTTTTTTTAATTTTTTTTCCTTTGGAGAAGCTGATTTCCTTTGGCAACTGGGGGACGTTGGAGAAAATGAAGCCGAGTCCGCAATTTTTCTTAGCTGGTTTTCTGTCTTTGATTCTGCAGACGGGGCTTTGCTATGGGATAAAATGGATGTAAGTACCTGGCTATCTCTCTGCATTTTTAAAGTCTTTGTAGGCAATGCTGGTCCGTTATGCATTTTTTGCAATTGCTATTTGAGGCACACTGTAAAGCCATTTAAAGAGCAGCAAGCGTTGCGTTTCTCCAGGCATTCATTGATTTCAAGTGTGTGTACTAGGGGCTTGTGCTAACAATATGTCTCCATCTTCTTTCCAAAATATGCATGATTTAGGCTCCTTTTTTCTTCTCCTCATTGATACCAAAGGAACGGCACACACTTGAACGCTCACATGAGCCACTTAATGTAGTTTCTAGCATTAGCTCCTACCACGCTGGGAAACTCTCCCACCGGGACCACTGGTCGTGCTGAGTAGGAGCTGAGAGCAGTAGGGAGGGCAGCTAAGATAATGCTGCCAATCTCCAGCCACAGGGGATGCTTGACAGATAACATGTTTTTTTTGTGGACCTTTTAACCTTTGGATTTCGTTAAGGGTGTTAAAAATGAGGTGGGGGAGTGGGGAGGAGGGTGAAGAAATACCAGGGAGTGTGGTCAAGTCTGGATCGAGTTTCCTTGGAGGTAATGTCACTGCAAACAAAGTGAAAACATCGCTATCTCATTTCTTTGCCTAAGCAAGCAATCAATTAGTTGCTTACTGCAAAATAAAC
Source organism: Eurypyga helias (assembly GCF_000690775.1). Taxonomy (NCBI): domain Eukaryota; kingdom Metazoa; phylum Chordata; class Aves; order Eurypygiformes; family Eurypygidae; genus Eurypyga; species Eurypyga helias. The sequence continues at coordinate 3,634 of NW_010252426.1, forward strand.
AAACAAGTCCCTCCAACACCCATCTGGTTTCATGTCCTTGATGAGTGATCTGTTTTTTCGGCTCAGGTTTGAAGCTGTGCACAAAATAAGGGTGTGTGGGCTGGCCTCAAATGAGCATCTTCTGTAAAAGAAAAGGCACAATAAAATGCAATGTCAGCAACAGCCTCTTTTGTAGGGTATTGTGTGTTGAGGTGAGAGTCTCAGGGTTAGGTGGGTAAATCAAGAAAAGAGGTCCCTGTTTTGTTCCTTCTTCTGAGCCATGTCTAATTCCCATTCCACTGTCTTAGGCATTATCATTTTAGGCTCTCCCCATGCCACCTTTTATACAGACTCACTTAAATTTGGACATCTTCAAGTTAGATATCTTGCTGGAGCCAGTGTCTTCACTGCCCTGCATGTCGTCAGGGGGAAGAGTACCTTCCAGATGGTGATTCACCGTCTCCAAAGAGAGACATCCAACACAAACATTAAGGGATGCCCTCTGGAGATGACATGGACTACAAAGATGGTTGAGAACACTCATCCACCTTTCATGCATAATGAGAAGCAGAGTAATCTCTCCATAGGGTGTTTAAATGCATATTGTCAGGCAGGAGGAATAGTCACCTACTTTAGAGCACTAAAATGTGATCTCTCCATACTCTAAGGACCCCCTTGAATGTAGGGGAGGTTCAGGATCTGATTTGCTCTTGACTGTCTTGCCCTTACACCTTGTAGCAGTCTCCACAGCTAAATTACATAGCCCAGCTATTTCTTTCTTCCAGCTTCCTTTGGGATTTAGGCTCTCAGCTCTGCACATATCCAACACCTTGCACAGGGTGGGCATCTCCTCTCTGCAGGACACTTAGCAAAATGTACGTGGGTTGGTGGAGTCTGGGCTTGTTTGCAACCCTTATTTCTATGCAGCACAGAAGTAAAGCTTTTTTGTGGAACCCTGATTCAGCAGGGCACTTCTGAACAGACCCATAACTGAGTAGAAGAGCTTGCTTATATGTTTGGCATTAGGGTCCTGCTTAAGCAAGGTCCTAAATCTCCAGTGAAGGTCCTGGGTTCCTCTGAAGGATGGGCAAGATGTGCTTCAGAGGGAACCTGGTAGCATGTTGACAAGCTGTAGACACACACACACAAAAAAAAAAAGGCTGGAAAGCAAGGTCCGTAACAGCTTAGAGCAACCTGGTCTAGTGAAAGATGTCCCTACCCATGGCAGTGTTGGTGAAAGTGGATGGTCTTTAAGGTCCCTTCCAACCTACCCCAGCCTGTGATTCTATGATTTGCTGGCCAAAGTAGCCTTTTGGCTGCTAAGTGGTTAAGCTGCAAGGGTTGCTTTTGGGGATGGGGTGGAGGGCAGGCAGCTGGAGGAAAGACGCTGCTGCTGCTCCTCCCCTTCCCAGCAGACCTATCCCCCTTATCGAAAAGTGAGTGGGGAAGATGAAAGCTGGGATTAAAGTGGCATTTGAAGCATGAACTGCATCCAGATGCGCCGCCGGGGCTCCCCTCACACCTGCTTAAAACCTGGCAGAAACTTGCACTCCCTGTCCCAGGGCACTTCACAACTGGGATGCTGCCAGCTGGGATTTCATGAAATTGTGGTGTGTTTTTGTTTTCATTTGCTGTTCATCCTCCCTTCCCCACTCTTCTTTTTCTATGGAAACATGGGACAATTTCCCTCATGACTCTCTTTTCCCTTGCCATCCTTGGGGCTAGGGGACTGTCCATGGAAATCACATGGATAAACTTATGGTGAATAGAGATCAATGCTACCGAATACCAAGAAATACCTTGGTGTTGCAATCCCATCACTCGACTCACATGCTGAATGCTGTACAACCAAACCTTTCCCCTTCCCTTTCATGCTCGTGGATGGAGAGGGGGGGGGGAAAGCATGGGATGAAAAGGGAAGAAAGTGCTACGAGATGTTTTCGGTCGTGGGTTTGTCTCAGCAGTCTACTTGCTGCGCCGTTGTTGTAGGCACAGTGCCAGAGTCGAGCTTCAAAGAGGATTTGGGAGGGAGGGGGAAGATAAGGAGGTGGGTTTTACCAGCCTGGCTGGCTGGGTTTGCAAGCCTGAAGAACAGGGACCGACTGATATGGAAGACGATAGGAAATTCAATTTTGATTCGGAGCATGATGTAATGGAAGGGGAGAAGAAAACCACGCTTTTCGGCTATTTAGGACTTCTCTGTAACATCAATATCCCCTGTAAATTAGTAAAAGCAGGGAGAAGATAGGAGGAGCTATTTGTTTTATATTATTTGGCTTATTTTCATGAGTTTTGTGGTCCTCAGCTGTTGTAAATCGGCACTATGCCTTACCCTGCTGTGGAGGTGTGCACCGCTGAGCATCCAGCACGGTGTGTGGACGGTCAGCATCTTGTAAACCTGCTCTTGCTGCTGGAGAAACTTCTTAGTTTGGTCTCTTCCATCTGAGCTCCAGGGAGCTGCTCGGGTGTAAAGTCAGGGTATGGGCAGATCTTTGCAGGATCAGGGCTGCTGTGGAGAAGTGGCCCTTCCATTCAATGCCTCTGAGCCCCTGAGTCTTTCTTTTTTTTTCATGCTGCTTTTTGCAAACACTTTCCCATCCTTAGAGCAGGGCATTTTTGCATCACTTTGTGGTCCTTGCCGTTTGTTTTGCATCACAGCGGCTGGGGAGGCAGGCAGCCATCGGTTTCAATGAGAGACATCTTGGGGCCAATGCATGTTGGACCTCTATCTCCTTACCCTTCTCCTTTTGCACCCCCTTTAGCTTTCCTAGGGGGGCTTGGGTTTGGCCAAGCAGGTTGCTGAAGCAACGTGTTTAGGTAGAGCTGAAAAATAGATGAGCGCTAGAGGGAGCTGCAGCCAGATGTGCATGCTGCAGAGGTCTGCAGATGTTGGGATGTCCAGGCACAGAGTGAATTTTCCAGGCACTTCTGCCTCCCTGGGGGTTAGCATCACCTCTGCCCAGGTCCCAAGGCACAGGTCCCTCTGTGTTGTCAACTTCAACACAAGTGTGGAGTGGTGTTTTTTGTGTGGCTTGCAGGATCAGCATATGAGAGCCAGTGGTGGCATTAGGAATCCCATAATTTTTAGGTGGAGCTTTGCCACTTTGGGAATTCCCTGCCTGCCCTGTTGTGGTAGCTTGGACATGCCCCATGCCCCCTGGAGCCATCCCGATCTGAGCACTGATCCCAGCTGCAAAGTCAGCTTTGCTGCACAATTCCCATGGTTAAATCACAGCCTTGCAGGAGCAAAAGGTGGCTCAGCCGTGCATTTCAGTGAGCCTGGGATGTCCCTGGGGCAGCACCACAGCCCTTCTGCAGCTAGCAGAAAACAGGGGAGAAAATGGAAAGATTTTGTGCTTCCCAGCAGTGCCTGCTTCTCTCCTTCAGCCAGAGGAGGAGCTGGGACATTGGGGCATGGGCGCCTGCAAGGAGACCGTCTGCCTGGCAAGGGGTCTGCTAGATGAGCTGCGGTGAAAGGACTGCAGGATGGGGATGGCGGGAGGGAAACAGGCTAGGGGTGAGGAAGGGGGGGACAACAGCTTTGAAGTTTACTCTTCGCTCCGTAGGCAGCTCGGGAAAACTTGACAAAGCTCCATGGCCTTCCTTGGGGCTCAGTGAGCCAACTCACCGCTGGCATCCACTTCAGTCGAGCTTGGGCTGGAAGTCAATGGCCTTGTGCCCACTACTGCCAGCGCTGGATTTGGCACTGTATCTGACAGCAGCTCTTATTTTAAGCTTTTACTTCAGGCTTAGGTTTTTTCCTCCCATTCCTCTCCCTCTTCCTTCTCTTTATTTCTTTTTCTTGTTTTTAAACTGTATAAATCCTGTTTCTCTGTCTGAAAAGCTTTGCAGAACCACTGGATGCACTTACCAGGTGATGTGGTGGCTTTCCCAGTGTGGTCCCCAGATCAGGACTGATACAGGCCAGGGTGGCAGGGCCATGGTCTGCCTCTGACTACCAGGATCTTAGATAAGGTTTTAGTAACAGTTCTTTCTGCAAGCTTCTTTTTCCAGTTGAGAACCTGAGAAAACAAGGCTCCTGCAGATTAAAAACCTTCAACAAGATTGAATGCAAACCCAACCCCAATCACTGCCTTTCTTTAATAAAACTTACTGCATCCTTTACTCTCCACACCCATGTAATTTTGTCTATATCTTTTTGTTTCCCTCAAATCCCTGGGAGATTAAGGGATTTAAGACTAGGAATAAAAACGAGAGTGCCTTCTAGGAAAGCAAAGCAGACAATTTGGAGCAGAAGTTCATGGTTTCACCAACAGCCCCTCTGTGAGACCTTCTTTGGTCACATCATACTAGGGAGGATGGGGAGATGCCATCTAGAGAGAGCCCACATCAGGAAGAGGGAAGATCCTTTCACCCTTTAAGGGTGTTTTAAAGGGCACCCGTGCTGCATTGCTCAACTCAAGGAGTTTTTTCTCTCTTTGGCTTGACCAGGAGCAGTATCTTAGGCACAGTGTCCCTTGTAAACCAAATTATGTATGGCTTTCATTGGTGTCTGCTCAGGCATGAAGATAATTCTCCAAGATGCTGCTCCTATGAATAGTCTTCTCATGGAGCCCAGATTTGCAGGAATGGGCCCATACCTCTCAAAGGATCTAACACTGTAGAGCATTCATGTTTTCAAATGAATTTATTAACTGCCTGAGATAATTAAAAGAGTAAACGAAAGTCATGATCCATCCATGCATCATATTTCCTCTGTAATTACGTTTATGGTTTTCTGTCAGTATCCATAACTTCAACTGAAAGCCCTGCTATGCTATATATAAAGCAGGAGATGTTTGGTTTGGGGCCTGTTTATTTAAGGGGATGGGTCAAACATGTATATTTAAAAAAAAAAAAAAAGAAAAAACAACCACCCCTCAGTTGTCCTCAGCTTTCTGGAGAATGAAGGATGGGGCAGAGTCAAGGGAGGAGAGCATGACGTCAACAGGAGGAGTGAAAAGCAACATTTATAGGGTGGTGGCAGGTAACATCCCCATGTGCTGTTTCTCAGATGAAGGGTGTGAGTCCAAAGAAAGACATTTATCAGGGATTTGTTTCCCAGAATAAGGGAAGTCCTGCTTCCCTTAATTAAGACTGTTCTAATGCTCTAACTATGCCCCTGAGGGCTGCTTTATTTAGGCTGGCTGTGCCCCTTTGACTCCAGTTTCCCTCCCAGTGCTGGTGGTCAATGGAGACCAGTTGGAGATGGGATAGAGACCCACCACCGAATCCCACCGTGGGCAAGACTCCTCTGAGGGAAGATGATTTCCTTTGTACTGCCACACAAATGGACTTTGTTCCTCAGCAACGTCCTTTGCAGGCATCCCTCCCTGGTGCTGCCAGAATTTGGGGAACAAGGAGGGTTGGTGCCGTTCCATGGGGAGGATGTAAAACGACAACAGGTGGAGAAGACATTTCTGAATGTAGGACTGAGACTGTGCAAACTGGGGCTGTCAGGGCATGGACTAGATGACCTAATAGGCCTCTCACACTCCCAATCCGTGATTTATAAATGCACTTTTTGGTCTCGGCAAGTGACTCCAGTAACTGAGTTTTCTTTTCCATCTCCATTACCCTTTACTTTTTCCTCTCGACTTTTGGAGATGTTTCCAATTATAGGTTCTCATAAGCAAAGGCATGAAGTTCAGGTCTGGGAGATGTTCAGAAAACACCTTCCTTCATCTTGCATTTTATTCTTGGCGGGGTCCCTGGAGCTCGGCTCATTCGACAAGAAACAGCCATTGCTGCCATTTACTGGGTTCTCCCCAGTGGGGCCACGGTCCTTCTTCTCTTGACCATCTGGCAGATATTTTTTCCCTCTTACATGAAGCAAACTTCTTTCTTGTTGCATTATAAATATGCTTCTCTAATGGTGATAATTTCAGGCCATCTGTAATACGATGATCTCGTCATATCACATCCCCTTTTTCCACAATGGGGATGAGTTTCAGTCTGAATTCATCTCTCATCCCAGCTTGTAGGTGATTATTTCTGCTCTTCCTGACTTGTCTGTAATGGTGAGATGCAGGTGCCTCAGTGCAGGCTTCCAGGTCCTTTAAAGATGCTGAAGAGCACTATACAGGATTAAAAAAAGTGATGCAGGACCTAGCAGATATATGCATCCATGTGAAACATCCCAAGGCCTCTAAAGTGTCACTTGGCACCTCTGATTAGAAAACCGAGGTGGTGCCCCATAGTACAGCACCTCTGAGAAACCTTCAGCATTCCTCATGTGCCTGAGGGTCAGGCTGTGAAGCTCTCATTTCATCTGCCTCACCCTGCCTGCTTATTTTGCTGCCGGGACATACTGTGCTGGAGTATTTATCATTTTTACTCTCTTAGTGATGAGCTGCTTTGGCTTCTTGCCTGATTTGCATTTCAGCCCATTCCTGAGAGTTGCTGATAGGCTTTCTTGGATAAGTTTTCACAAGTTTCTGGTGCCAGGTGCTAGGGGTTGGACACATCTCACCCAGCTCTGTGCTTATACAGTCCAGATGGCTGTGTCCGAGCTTGATGCCTGGCTTCCCTCTATAGGCAGTGCAGAAAATGAGCACATTTAGGGCATGATGTTATCCTACTGTAGATCTCAAAAGCACGTCAGGCTAATTACTCCCTAGACATGGCTTTTTCTTTCCATGGGCTAAAGAAGGACCCTGAAGGACTACCATGAGGTCCAGACTTTAGAGGTTTGCAGCCAGGTGACATTCATACTGTCCACAGACTCATGCCTCTAGGGCATGATGTATCTGAGATACCTGAGCACCCAGAATATCACCAACATGTTTTGTCTCCACCAGCTCAGGTCCAGCATTCGTTCACATCTAAGGCAGGAAAAGTTGCCTTCTGGAGGTCCAGACAGGTAGTGTTACATGAACAACAGGGTGCAAGGGACAGAGATGAACTGCAGTGCAGAATTTCTGACAACTAAATAGTCCACTTTTTCCTTTCCTTTGAAATTCACTGGCCAAAACTGCTGTTTCGCTGTATATTTCATGGACTTCTTTAAATATATGTATGATGTATATATTTACATAACTAGCAGAGTAGTGGTTTCCCTTCCAAGTTTGCCACTGATTTTCTAGTGCCAGAAATGCCAAACTCCAGCCGCTCGAGAATTTGTCAGTGCAGACTTACTCAGCCCTAGCAAAGATCCTAGCTTTTCCCTGCTGGAAAGGTTAGCAGTTATGTGAAGCCCAGAGAGAGCTCCAACATACACAGCAGCTGGTTCAAGCCAACCTTGAGGGAGCTGGTGGAACATAGATGTGTTTTCCTGAAAACCAGAGATCAGAGCTCATACCCCCAATCTTGGTTAGGGCTGAATTTTAGCTCCATTTCCCTCTCATTTAACTTCTGAGGGACGTGGATGTTACAGTAATAAAGTGAAATGCTCCCAGAAATGTGTCTGCTAATAAGCCAAGCTAACCAAGATGGCTTAGGATGAAACTGAAAGGCAACACATTTAACAAGGAGAGAAGGAACTATGTGTTAAGGTAGTGTTGTTGCCAGGATCAGATGCCAGTTACTGATGCAGCCAGCTAGAAAGTAATTTTATGGGAATGAATAACATTTATGACTGCCCTAAGCAGGTCATAAAGATACAAAGAGAGTTACACACCAGGCTTCTGCTGATCGCTGTGGGTGCTTGGGGAAGAAGAGCACAGCCCGGCAGGATACATGCCATCACTTTCTTTTTTCTTTCTTTTTTTTTTAACCTGGAAACACAGCAATTGCACACTAGAAGACCCAGTAGGGTCCTTCTGGTGTTGTTGGCTTCTTCTATGGTGACATATGTGCTGGTGCTAGTGGATCCCTTCTCAGTTTTGACCATGGTACTTTCTCTGCATGTCTTCTCACTGTGCTGCCGCACTACATTTTTGAAGACGAAACAGACTTATCTGCGTGCAGCAGAAATGGAATTGGTGGAGGCCCTTGGCATTAACTTTAAGGGAAAGCATCTGTTTTGCAAACTTGGTGGCTTCTCCCTAGGCCTTGCAGGGGATTTTCTCCATAATTAATTACATGACATTTAACATAATCCTTAGAGAGTGTGTGAGACAGATGCTGAATGCAAAACACTGATAACACCAACTTCACTTTTTTTTTTTTCCCCCCTGAATACCACAGTCTTGGAAGACACAGCTTTCTGTTATTGTGGAACTGATGGGTCATTTTTCACTCTATTGGGAGGTCCATCCTCTTCATTCTTCAGCAAAAAACCTTCCCATAAGGATTTACATGTTCAGTCATCTTGGCATATGCCACAGGACCTTTGCCTTGACTCCCATAGATGATGGAGAGAAATGTTCACTTCTAGAGGGTGTTTCTTCCCACTTACCTTAAACAGCTGCTTTAGATGAGATAAATCACTCTTCATAGTTGCCCATCCTTCTCACTAGCTTAAACTAAGCACCTATTTACAGGTAGCTAAAATTCAGATGAACAGAGGCTAAAGCATTTGCTGGATACTAAAGCATTTGGTGGTGGAGAAATTAATACAGACCTAAAGATTAACTTCTTTTTTTGATGGGTTTTAATGCCTTTTCACATGTGCTTGTCTCCTCAGAGCTCTGTCCAAGACTCCTTCGGCTTTGGCTCTGAATCAAACCCAGCACTGCAAGCAGCTCGAAGGCTTGGTGGTTTCCCAGGTGCAGCTGTGCCGCAGCAACCTGGAGCTAATGCAGACCATCATCCAGGCAGCACGGGAAGTGATAAAGACCTGCCGTAAAACCTTCTCAGACATGCGGTGGAACTGCTCTTCCATTGAGCTGGCTCCTAACTACCTGCTGGACTTAGAAAGAGGTAAACACCAGTGCTGGCTCAGTCGGGGACACGAGTGAGTAGAAGTTAGCCAGTGCATGCGTTCTGGGGCTGGGAAGGGTCTTGCTGGTGGGGGGACATGGAGGGACTACATATCCTACTTGTCCTGTTCTCTGAGACCATGTTCATCGTATGGTGCCAGTCATGCCCAAGACCTCTCGAGTCCAAGACCTACCTGGTCTTCCACAGCTCTTACAAAGCATGCCACCAATCTGATCTGCTTGTCTCATTAGGAGTCACGGTGCACTTGCTCACAGCCATGGAGCTGCAGATTTATCAAGCAGCACATGCTACACGCTATGCTGCAGTCAGGTTTCATTGGTCAGAGCATCTTTGCACACTCGTGCTGCAGCTCTGTGGCCTCCTACCACCTCCCCCAGCTCCGTGCATGCCAGCTCCATGACCTTTTGGCAAGCAACATCCAGCACAGGGCCAAAAGAAGGCAGGAGAGGCCATGGAGGAGGTTCTTCATATGCTCCTAGAGCAGATCACACCATGATGGACAAGCTGCCTAAGTCCATGTGCCTCCTTGCCCTGCTGGGATGTTGCCTCGTGTTGAAAAGCTCACTTAGGAGATGTGTTCCAAGCTGGTGATGCCATGGGAGGTCTCAGCTGCAGTGAGCTGCTGTGTTTGCTGCTCCATGGGGCACAGATTGTGTGGACCTCTTTTGGGGGGAACTTTTAGCCGTCCCAGAAGGCTGAATTGGAGTTCTTGTCTCTTCCAGGCACAAGGGAGTCAGCATTTGTTTATGCCCTTTCTGCTGCTGCCATCAGCCACACCATTGCCAGAGCCTGCACCACCGGGGACCTCCCTGGCTGTTCCTGTGGTCCCATCCCAGGTGAGACACCTGGACCTGGGTATCGATGGGGAGGATGTGCAGACAACCTCAACTATGGTCTTATCATGGGGTCCAAATTTTCAGATGCTCCCATGAAGATGAAAAAATCAGGATCACAAGCCAATAAACTGATGCATCTGCACAACAGTGAAGTAGGGAGACAGGTAACAAATCCACGAGAGTTATTGTAATTGTACAATCCTCTGTAGTGGTCGGTCGCTCTGTGAGGTTCAGTGTCTCTGTCAGCTAGCAAAAGGAGCAGGTTTCTCCCAGATTGCTCTGAACTCCTTTGGCCTGCTGAAGACTGTGGATAACTCACGCTGGGACTCAGGAGGTCCTGAATGCTATTATCAGCCCTGTATAACCGTGGGTGGGATGTCTCATTGCCACCCTTTCCACAGCCAAGGATGGCTCTGGCTTGCTTACCCCAGGACATGTGGTGGGGATGGGTCTCCTTGTGCTCTGCCAAGGGCGTTGCACAGGCGAAGTGCTGTGCAAATGTGGATTATCATCTGCCAGATGCATTCAGCAGCAGCTGCCTCCCAGCCATCCCATTTTTCCTTTTCACACTGCTTTGCTGGTGATTATTCCCATATCTGGCAGAAGCTGCTTTTAACAGCTTGCATCCAGTGGAGGGATAACGCTTACCATGCACAGTCCTTGGTGTGCAAGGAGCAAATCCCCATCACAGCTCTCCATGCAGCTGGAGAAATGGGTGGGGGACTGTAAAGCTGACCCCTGCACCCATCTCTGGGCCTGCTGCAGTTCCCTAGGCTGGTCCTACCATGCAGCTTGGTCCTTCCAGGTCTGCCTGTGCTTAGATGCTGGAGAAGATAAATTTTGGAGCGTCTTGAGCTCATTGGCAGCTTGCTGTGTAGCTATGGGCTGAATTTACCTTTGCAGAGCATAACCATGCTGAAGTTGCCTCCTCTGAGTATTTTTCTCTACCAATCCCACTCTATCTGCTTTTTTATTTTTATAATGTCTTACATTTTTGTTTTAATTGCAATGGGCAATTTTTTGTTTGGGACATAGTGTTGCCATGGCTGGTACATTTCCCTTTTCCTGGCAGCATCCTGCCATGGGCCACAGCAATGAGATTAGTGCAGAACAACAGTAAAAGGCTCTTGTAGCCCCACGGCCAGCAGAAAGGCAGGGTGAGGGTGCCCTGAATTCATCAGAGCCTTGACGGCTCTGTTACCCAAAGTTGCTGGGGGCAGAAATGGATGTTAATTATGTATTTATGGATTACTTTGATTTTCAGCTCCTTAGGAATTTAGAGTGTGGAAATGCAGCCTTATGTAGATATCTGATCAAAATTCTAAATACTTTTCTGTCTGCTGGCTGCAAAGCTGCCTTGGTGAAAGCAGTCCTGGGCTGATAGTGATCACCGAGAGGCTGTGGGGTCTCATTCCCTTTGCACAGTAGCTACTCCAGAGTGACTGTGCAGAAATCAGAGCAGCATTTTTTTTTTTTTTTCTACAGCAGTCCCTGCTGAGAAAGTGCCTTCTTTAGTAAGCTTCTGGGATGTTTGGAGGTAAGAGAAGGGCATTTCCTAACTCCTGCATTCCTTTTTGCAGGTCTTGAAAGCCTCTCTTGAAATGAAATGTAAGTGCCATGGAGTTTCTGGGTCATGCTCTATCAAGACCTGTTGGAAAGGCCTTCAAGAGCTGCGAGACATTGCATTGGACCTCAAAAACAAGTATTTGTCAGCCACGAAGGTTGTTCACCGGCCCATGGGCACACGCAAATACCTCGTGCCAAAGGATATTGATATCAGGCCGGTTAAAGAGACAGAGCTGATTTACCTGCAGAGCTCGCCCGATTTCTGCATGAAGAATGAAAAAGTGGGGTCGCACGGGACCCAGGACAGGTGAGGGTTTCTGCAGTGAGTGTTGACTACACTGAGTCCCAAAGAGGGAAGGGGAAGAGGGAAGCATGCATGAATAAGAGGCAAATATTTGGGAAGGTAGCACATTCATGCAATAAAGGGCATCTCTAGCATACAGCATAGTCTACAGGTGCCTAAATCTATTAGTGGTGGCTGTGGCCAAGACAGGGCTGCAGACACTTTTTGCATTATACAGACAGGCACAAGATACCTTTTGAAATCCCTCAGGCAGCTCATCTCTACAGGAACTTGTAATCTTCAAGCAGCTTTTTATACTCTGTTGAGTCTCTCTAAGTCATTTCTTGCAGTCAGTGTTGATGTGATGAGTTGTTACTCTATTGCAAGGCTCCTTAAGGTAGACAAGTGTTATTTAAGACCAGTCTTCCCAGGCAGGATCCTGAAAACCACAAAGGTGAATTTTTCAGATTTTTCTGCCACTGCATTTTAAAAATTCAGGTGTGTTTGTATTGCTTATGTCTCTGCAGAGGAATTTCTTCATCTCATTAATGTTAGTGATTTAAGGCCATCAGCTTCCACTGGGCATAGTGCTCTCCCCTTTCAGAGGAAGCAGCTATGCCTGCCTCTTCCCATCATCTGTTTCATTTCCTCCAAGACAAACCAATTCCACATTTCAGCAGTATGGGCATCTCTAGGTGGGCAGCTGACTCTTTGATGGCCAAATAATTGTGTAATAATAATTGTGTAATATGGCAGGGGGGTTGGAACTAGATGATCTTTAAGGTCCCTTCCAATCCAAACCATTCTATGACTCTATGATCCTATTCCAGAATTTTGCAGAACTTTCAGAGTTTTTGTCAGGTAGCTGCAATGCCTGGATTCCAAGTTGTCTCATCAGCTGCTATCTGCTGGCTTGACTTTCTTCAGGGAGTTCTCATAATTCTTCTGTGCTTCTTGTGTTACTTTGTGGTGGAGATTCACACAGTCAAGTTGCAAGGAGCATGCACCTGCCCTTTTGTGGGTTATCTTAATTTTAATTCTTGTTGGACATAGTGGTATTTGGACCACTTCAGTTCAATGGAGAGAAAGTTTTGCTGTAATAGAAATGAAGTAAATGACCCAAATGCAGAACATATATCGTTTGGATATCTTTGATTCATACAAAGTATTTGGTGAGGGGACTTCAGAAGATACCTGTTGGCAAAGGCCATTTAATCTGTAACCACTATTCTGTAAACGATACAACAGCATTTAGAAGGTGGAGCTGATCGGGAGATGGCAAAAGTTGAGTGAGACGAGCATGTCCTTTTTGTCCTCTGGTGTTTTGTGACAGTTACAGTTTTATACCCTCCATCAGGATCAAAACCAATGGCTGGACTGCTCTACAACAGTGTTTACTTGGCAGCTCTCTGGTGGGAACACCAGGCTGATGTTCATCACCAGTACAGAGCTGGAGCAGTAATTAGCAAATGAAGATGTTTATGGGTCACAGAGGATTGTAGAGAAAAAGCATGTGTTGAAACTTGTTTCTGAGGGAAAATGTCATTTGAGTGGAAGCAATGTTGTTTTGTGGATTTGTATGGATTTTGACAGATCTGTGTCTCGAAAAAGATCTCTCTGTTGTGCTGCTCTGTTTTGCAAGGAAAAAATTGTGGAGGTTATTTGGAAATTAGTTTTATAGGAATTGTGTGAAATCAACAGGTTGTGTCAAAACCAAACTACATTCATGACAGATTTGCCAAGTCAAACATTTTCCATGAGCTGAAATCCTTTTAAGGGGGAGGGATGCAAGACTCCTTCATCTAATTTGATTTTACAGCAGATTTTGCCATTTTATCCGACCTAGGGATGAAATATATGACAAGGTCTTGAATTTTATTTTCTTCCAAGGATAGGAAAATGTGTATTGCAGGCGTCCGTTTATCCCGAGCTGGGTGACAACAGTGATTGTGAGGCTGCCAGTCGAGGGTCCATGGGAAGTGAGATAGAGTGAGGATTTAGAGGACTGAGATATTAAAGCAGGAGGGGATGACTTTCAAAAGGAACCTGTCAAGAAATACTCCTCATTTTTTGATGTGCAAGATGGTGATGGCTGTGGGAGGGGAGGAGGGCGAGATAGTTCTGTGTTGAGCTGCAGGCATCTCTCTGGCCAAGTTTTAAGGTCACGTGTGGTTAAATTCATTTTCATCGCAATCCATCTGCCAGCTCTTGAGAAGATGCCTGGCGTATGTGTCACACAAGCCATAGCAGCCCCTTCTCTGCATTAAATTAGCAGAGGAAATAAGTGTAAAATCATACAATGTGTTTGCAGATTTCTCCTTTCTTCCTGGGGAGGGGGATGGCAGGAGCAGGGAAAAGGAGGGGAGCTTCCCTAACCTCCTCCTCCCATGGATGCCTATATTTCCCTTCTCAATTTTTCTCTCATGGAGATGACATTTAAATATATTTTAAAGGTGGTGGCTCTGTTCCAGCAGGCTGTGGGGTTGCAGAGATAATGCCTAATGGCACAGACGAGGGAGAAAGAACACAAAAGGGATGCTGTTAGAGAGAGCAGGGAAAAACGTGGTTCACACTTACTCCACAGAGATGTAAAAATGCCCACATGGAAATAGCCCAAACAAGGTTTTATTTGATAAGTCAAGTCCTGGAAGCATCTTAACATTTTATCCTTGTGCACGTCAAAATTTTCTGGGTGAGGAGATCCCACTGTTTCCTACTAGGCTAACTTTTAAGGTCTTTTATGGCAAATGCAATCAAAAAGGGGGTTTTAGTGGTGGTACCTCAGTCAGTTTTCTTTTTTCTCTTCTTTCACCACCTGCTTATTCCCTCTTTGGCCTTTTTCTGACCGTGATCATGGGTGCAGGGATCAGTCTGTGGAATCCTACAGTGCAGACCCCTCTCACCACTCTCCAGAAGACCTTGATCTCGAGCCCCACTTTCTGCCTCCAAAGGGATGCAGAAGGGAGAGGACCCCATTAACAACCCCTTTTTTCCTGTGACTGGATTAAAAAAATCAGGTTGCTGCATCTTCATTACAACAAATGGGTAGTTTTGCATCATATGGAGAAAAAGTCTGTTCTCCCCTCCCTCTCCCCGAGGTCTGGTGCTCGGTCAGAGCACACTGGAAGCAGGACACAGGTTGATGGCTAAGTTGCAACACCTTGGATGTATTGGATTTCAGTGAATGTTGTAGGGAACAATCCTGCACCGGCAGGTGGGTGGAAGGGATAATCTAATCGGTGGCTTCCATCTCTCTAATTATCCTTCACATTATGTGGACTTATTGTGGGTTTTTCAGGCAGGAAGAGGAATTGAATTACCTTGTAGTGGAACCGCGTGAAAATCCACTTGGAAAACATGCACCCAGTTACTCAAAAGCCTTTCAGAGCTCTTCGCTGAAAGGATTTCAAAGCCTTATTTTGAACAGGCCTAAAATATTTTCTAAGACAATTTGGCCTCTCTTAGTTTGATGTTGAAATTAGAAATGGTTTGGAAATCTGCATGCTTTCAAGCAGTTGGGGTGCATCCAGATTTCAAAGCCAGGGAGCTGAACCTGAGCCTGAGCTCTAAAGCCTGACAGCTCTTTGAAGTGCTTAAAATCTGCTTAAGGAGGTGAGTTTTGCAACCAGTGTCCAAGGCTCCTGTAAACAGGTTTGCTGCAACCGCAATCCTCATTGACACCAGCCAACCACCATGTGCTTATATGCCACCATCATACTTTCATAGCTGATAAAAAAATAGCTGGATAAAAATCTAAAGAAGCTGTTCTGTGGAGCAGCAGGTGCATTGTACAACTTTCAATACAGCATACTGGAAAAAAAAATACATATTCCCATTTCAGAGATTTCTTGGACAAAAGCACCCTATAGCTCTTCTTTTAACAGGGTAGTTCACTTTCTCCTGCCTGAAAAAAATGTTATCAGCTTCGAGCAAATGATAAATAATAGCAGATTATAAAACTGGGATCTTGTTTGTGAGAAAAGAAGCGAAAGTATTAACCTTCTTTATCAGTAGGGTGCAATGTATCATATTTCAAAGGCTTTTTAAGGTCCCTTAAGGAATCCAAGGAAAGGGAAATTCTGCCATGCATGCAAAAGCCTCCAGCTCCTGAAGCATTGTAGAGATAACTGAGATGCTTATTGCTGATCTTTCCCAGAGCAGTCCTGGAGCCAAGTAAATGCTGCTCCCTCCCTCCTGAAGCTGGGAAGGAACTCTCCTAGGCTGCAGAAATTGGGCTGCAAGATTGCACTGCAGCTAAGCTGGGGAGATCAACCACCACTGCTTAGTTTGTCAACAAATGTGGCCACTCTTTGGTGGTTGCTCCTTGCTCACACATTTGTTCTTTTTGTCAATAAAAAATATTAGTCTTAAGAGTCTCCCAAAGTATCTTAGGTGTGATTATGTGGGCAATGAAATTTCTTAGCAGAAGCACTCATATTTAGGTGGGGAAGAATAGTAGATATGGGTAGAAAGCATCATTTGGTGTTTTTTGTTAGAGCCTCTTTAAGTTTCTGTTACTCAGTGAGGACACAAGAAACAATATGATGAACTTTGGATTTGAGTTGGTTATAATTTGTATGACAGACCTGTCAGTCTGACCTTGGTGCCAGGGAAGGTTATGGAGCAGATCATCTTGAGTGCCATCATGTGGCATGTACAGGACAACCAGGTGATCAGACCCGGTCACCAAGGGTTTTTGAAAGGCTGGTCCTGCTTGACTAACCTCATCTTCTATGACAAGGTGACCTGCTGAGTGGATGAGGGAAAGGCTGTGGGTTTTGTTTACCTGGATTTTAGTAAAGCCTTTGATACCATTCCCCACAGTATCTCCTGGAGAAACTGGCTGCCCATGGCTTGGATGGGTGCAGTCTTCATTGGGTAAAACACTGGCTGGATGGCCGGGCCCAAAGAATTGTGGTGAATGCAGTTAAATCCAGGTGGCGGCTGGTCACACAAGGTGTTTGTTCCCCAGGGCTCAGTGCTGGGGCCAGTGCTCTTTAATATCTTTACCAGTGACCTGGATGAGGGGATCAAGGGCACCCTCAGTCAGTTTGCAGGTGACACCAAGTTGGGGGGAATGTTGATCTGCCTGAGGGCAGGACGGCTCTGCAGAGGGATCTGGACAGGCTGGATTGATGGAATGAGGATGACTGTATGAAGTTCAATAAGGCCAAGTGCTGGGTCCTGCCCTTGGGCCACAACAACCCCCTGCAACGCTCCAGGCTTGGGGACGAGGGGCTGGAAAGTTGCCTGGCAGAAAAGGAACTAGGGGTGTTGGTCGACAGCAGCTGAACATGGGCTGGTGTGTGCCCAGGTGGCCAAGAAGGCCATCAGCATCTTGCCAGCATCAGGGACAGTGTGGCCAGCAGGACCAGGGCAGGGATTGTCCCCCTGTACTGGGCACTGGTGAGGCCGCACCTCGAATCCTGGGGTCAGTTTTGGGCCCCTCACGGCAAGAAAGACACGGAGGGGCTGGAGCATGTGCGGAGAAAGGAATGGAGATGGGAAGGTATCTGGAGCATAATTTCTGTGAGCAGCAGCTGAGGGAGCTGGGGGTGTTCAGTCTGGAGAAGAGGAGGCTCAGGGCAGACCTTATCACTCCCTAAAGCTCCCTGAAAGGAGAGTGCAGAGTGGTGTGAGGTTGGTCTCTTCTTCCAAAGGACAAGCGATGGGACAAGTGGAAATGGCCTCAAGTTGTGCTAGGGAAGGTTTGGATGGAATATTAGGGAATATGTCTTCCTGGAAAGGGCTGTCAGGATTGGAAGTGGCTGCCCAGGGAGGTGGTGAAGTCACCATCCTGGGTTTCAGAACCATGTGGATGAGGTGCTGAGGGACGACATGGGTTAGTGGTGGTATGAACAGTCTGGGGTTAATGGTTCAAGTTGATGATCTTAAAGGTCTTTTCCAACATAAAAGTTTCTGTGATGTAGTAGATTTTTGAATGATTATCAGATGTGCCACCACACGTCAGATCCAACAAATAATGAATAACAGATAGCAAATAATTCTTATGTGCCTCAGAGGTTTAAACTGATGGAAAGTCAGGAAAATAGTAGCTTTTTGTTCCTCCCACCTGCAATGGAGGAACTTTCCCAGGGCAAAGTGCTCAGCATTCTGCTTGAGAAGCTGG